>NC_071345.1:4432500-4710000 GCF_027744825.2 Synchiropus splendidus | reverse complement strand
TTTTATTTTAAAAAAGTATTCTCAAAGTAGTAAATTACTGGAGTTGGAGTTCCATCCAACTGTGAGTGGATGAAGTAGAAGATTTAAAATAGATTCTGACCTGCAGGTCGGACACTTCCTTTAAGTGACATTACACTGGGAAGACCTCAGCAGTGAAGTTCAGTAATGAACTTTACTTATTATATTCACAGCACCTGGATGTGGGAAACGCTGTTTTAACACGTTGGACTAATGTTTGTGTGATAGTGATGGCCGTCTTTTTATCAACAATGTCTGTCTGTCTCATATATTGAACAAACAGGTGTCAATTTCAGCACTCAAATTTATGCAAAAATAAATAAACTGCAGGAAGATATGAAGCAAAGTAGACAACTGGGTATTATGTTATGTACAGCAAATGCACTTTATAACACGTTATAGGATTTTCATAACTTCATTTGACCTAAAAATATCTTTCATCCAATATCAATAATGTGTGGTTTAATAAGCCAGTACATGCACATATATTTGCCAGTCCAAGGCTGGTATTGACGATTTCAACAGAGAACTGGAATCTAATAAATCTTGGATCAAAGTATGACAGTTTTATGAACGTTTCATGACAGCAGACATCGTGCTGAAGCATGAAGCCCGAAGGATTATTCTGACATGACTGTTACAATGCTGATGCTGGAGCTCATCGAGCAGAGTGCAGTGGTCACCTGGAGGCTGGAGTGGACTTGAACATATGGGACCACTCCAGACCATATGGGACACGGTGACGGACGAGAAGAAATGTTGTTGTTGGTGGCCATCTCTTCCTGCTGAACCCATGTTGTCTTTTGTAAGTGAGCTATATCACTGAAGCATGATGGTTATCCAAAGTATAATATAGCTACTGAAGTATACATCTCATCTTGAGGGGAAAAAAAATCAGATACAGAGTTAACTGCATCTGTGAACCAAGTACTCTATAGGATATAAAGTCTCCACAAACAGGGGTCTGACAAGGGTGATGGGCTGGTGTGGTTTCACGAAACAATGTTCTCCTTTTCAGTGTCCATTAGATGTCACTCTCTGCTCTGTAATCTTTGAACAAACATTTAAATGAAACCTGATATTATAGGTATGGGCGACTGAGGCATCATGATACAGTGCAGCAAGTATTCCAATAAAACTTCGTCGTTTTTAAAAAAAAAAAACAAGAACACCACCTGAGCGATGAAAATGAGGACCTGTTACATGAAATCCCATCACATTTCTTCTTTCTTTTGTGGTGGCGTCATGAGGTTTCGTGAAACACTGTCCTGATTTCAAGAGCTCCGAAGGCAGCACTTGGGATTACAATGACTTGTAATTGGAATAGCCATTTATTTTGCAGCATATAATGGCACTGTGTGTTGACACTGTATCATGAAGCCTCAGCCCATCACTATGGCAGTCATTGTTAGCAGTGAACCCCTTCTTTCTATTTACAGTTGAATCTTTGTCCCAGTGGCTCAATGGACGCAAATGAAAACAGTGCTTCATCCGGTGATGGGCTAGTGAGGCTTCATGAAACAGTGTCCACATTTTCAGAGCCCACTAAAGGGCACTGTCTGCTGCAAAAATCTTTGGCTTCCAACAACTACTTTAGTGAAACCTCACATCATTTTTAAACTGAGAGCGCCCCCTTCTGAGCTCTGGAAATGAGGACACTGTTTCACGAAGCCTCATCAGCTCATCGCTAGGTTTCATGAAAAAGTGTGCTCACTTTCCGAGCCCACTAGATGGTAATCTCTCCTCTAGAATCTTTGGCCTATTATTTAAATGAGACCTCAGATCATTTTTGAAACCAGGAGTGCCACCATCTGAGCTCTGGAAATGAGAACACTGTTCCATGAGTTTTGGTGTTTCCGTCTGATGTTTACGCTGTTGTTCATAAACAGATTTCCTTTGGGATATTGAGATATGCGTTTCTGAGCTGCTCGACAACGCCACTTCAGTCACACTTGATCCTGAGTCAGATAACTTGTCTGGAGAATTGTGGATGGCATCATTGATGGGCTGGATTTTCTGGGCGATTTTACGTTCAGTACCTCCTGACTGCTGCATAACCGCCGCATCCTTTCAACACACCATTCATTCCTCTGGCTGCTCATCATGAAGTGATTTGAATGGAGTCTGTGGATAATCGTCTAATCCTTTCAGTTTGATGTCTGTTTTGATCTTCCACCTGAGCGTCGAGCGAAGGGGCAAAGCAGAAAAGTTCCAGATCTTGAGTTTACTTATCGGACAAGGACCACAACTGCATGTAGCTCCTCTGGGTGAATTATCATGCGCGCTGTGACAAACACAGCCGTCACCCCTGCAGCTTGAGGTGTACTCCGTTATCTCTTCCACGAGGATAAAAAAAAAAAAAAAAAAAAAAAAAGTGTTAGTGAGTATACTAATCTCGGTGTACCAGCTCCGAGCGTCTCCCCCATTTCCGAGGTATAAATAGCATAATTAGCCACAGGAGAAAACACAAATGCCACTTATCTGGCTAACCGCTGCACAGCGCTCCACATTCCGAGCACACAACGCACTCCTTCATCCTCCTGTGCCTGCGACACACTCAATATCTGAGACTGAAGGGAAATGCTGAGATGGGAAGTCAGAGAGCTGAGAGAAGATGGGGAGAAATATCTATTTACATTGAGTTAATATTCTGTTTCATCTGCAGCGTTTGGAGGCGGGACTCCGAAGAAAGGGGCGGGGGAGAGAGGAGAAGTTATGTCAGGTGTCTGAATGTGAGTTTCCCTGCATGTGTGTCAAGAGGCATGTACCAGAGTGGTGTACTGGCTTCCTGTCAGTGCTCACGTTTACAAGCCTGAGCTAACTTTTACGCTTTGCTGACTCATCCGTTTTCCCATTAGGATGATAATAAGGCAACCATGTTGTGCACAAATAAATATATAAATAATTTTTTTTCTGGTGGCTCCCTCATGGGGCCACAGTATCTCTTGTGTAGTTGTGGAGAGACTGTGGTGTCGGTGGCTGACCTCCAGAGGACGGACCTTGCACAACTCCCAACTAAGTGCTTTAGCTGATTCAATGTGTTTTCAGAGAGGATTGGCCTCTAACAAAGTCATGACTTGTCTCTAATATTTTCAGATTTCATGAGTTCCTCTGATTTCTTTATTACCTACAGTCATGCCAGTTCTTCATTACACGTTCACCTTCACCTTCTTCTGCTGCTTATCCGGAATCGGGTCGCGGAGGCAGCATTCGTACAGGGAATCGCAAACTTCCCGATCCGCACAAACCTCCTCCAGCTGTTCCTGGGGGATCCCGAGATGTTCCCAGGCCAGACTGGAGACATCATCTCTCCAGCGGGTCCTGGGGTCTCCTCCCGGTAGGACATGCCCGGAACACCTCCCCAGGGAGGCGTCCAGGGAGGCGTCCAGGGAGGCGTCCAGGGGGCATCCGGATCAGATGCCCGAGCCACCTCAGCTGGTTCCTCTCGATGTGGAGGAACAGCGGCTCCACCCCGAGCTCCTCCCGGATGACCGAACTCCTCACCCTATCTCTAAGGGTGCGCCCAGCCACCCTGCGGAAGAAACTCATCTCAGCCGCTTGTATCTTTCGGTCATGACCCAAAGCTCGTGACCGTAGGTGAGGGTGGGAACGTAGATCGATCGGTAAATCCAGAGCTTCGTCTTGTGACTCAGCTTCCTCTTCACCACGACGGTCCGAGGGAACTGCTCTTTATTATTATCTTTAAAAGACATTTTTGGTTTTATTATTTGATTCCCCTTTGCGTCCACCACATATTAAATAGACAATAATGAATTTGCTTTAATCCTGCATAGAATCCTGCAGATCTGCGAAGAGAAGATTGACAGTTGTTCAAGTGACGTAATGTTGAAGACACGATAGTGGTGATGTGCTCGCCCTCAGTGCATTAACTTCGGGAATGTTTAAATATATTATTGATACATGTACATTCATTCATTATTGATCATCCACTGAGTGATTTTCACAGCAGGAAGGTGGAACAGGTTCAGCTGGAGAATAGGTTTAGAGCAAATCTGGATCCTTTCCGATGGATTTTCGGTTCCTCCTGGCACTGTTGTTCGGACAGTTGGCACCAAGCTCCGCCCTCAACCCCTCTAGTACTACAAATGCAATAAGAAAAATGAGTGAATGAACGGCATTAATAAGTACTGGGTAATGCAGAGGTGAATGGACTCATTGATGCATCTGTCACACACTGAAATAACAAGCCTGAATGTTGAGCATTTTGCTTGGTACACTCTTCTTTTAAAATAGCTTCATACCGATATTTCTTTTTTAGGGGAAACCCGTCTTACATTTTTTAGTGCAGTGAAGTGCGATGAAGAAAATTTCACCCGTGAACTCAGCAGTCACACGTCAGTACTGGGCTTGTGAATCGTGTCGGGAGGTGATTAAGCTTCAGTCCGCTGATGCCAGTTGATGTAACAGTCAGTGAGTCAGACGAGAGACGATGGGACCGTTCACCCACTCACCTTTGTGCTGGCAGTCTGGAGTGTTGCTTATTCAGGAGCTGCCTTTCTCCCTCACAATACAAAATCATGTGACGTAAAATCGAGAGATTTTAAGAATATAATCCATGGTTATAACTGTTTTGCATATACCAGATTATGATGTAGGAACCACACAGGGCAAAGACGTCTGAGCGAGCTTCAGAATGCTACTGCTGCTCATGATACATCGTAGTGTTGTAGTCAAAACTTGACTCGATCTGACCAAGTTATGATCGAGACTAGAGAGTGTCGAGACTTAGATAAGACCAAGACATTTGGAGGTGGAGACCAAGACATTTGGAAGTTGAGACCGAGACAAGACCAAGACAGTAGATTCGGAGTCTCAAACTGATCCACAATTGAGGCGCATTAGGTGCATGTTTTAGTTCCAATGAAACAGGTGCCTGAAACAAGCAGCAACTATCTTCAGACACCTGATAGATGTTTGGGTACAACTAAAACTGGCACCCAAAGTGGCCCTCTTTTGGATCGGTTCGAAACCCCTGATCAATTTCAAAGAAAAAAAAAACACAACAAAACTGGACAAAGAGTCAGAATCCGTCTTTCACCTATTAGTCTCCTCTGTCGGTCTGGAATGGAAATCCTGAGTCTGCCCAGCCCAAGACTGAGGACCCTGAAAAAGTGGTCTTGAGACCAAGACCAAGCTCAAGTACGACTGCTGTACTCGACTATTGATCACAGTCAAAAAAAGTATTGCAATATATTTAAAAAAGTGAATGTTTTTTGCTGTTCTAGCTTTATTTTGATCAATTAAAACCATCTTCGGTCACAAGCTGCTCACAAGTGAAAACCTTGGCGTCTTTCCCAAACTCTCTTAATAGCTTCTCCAACAGAAGGATGACGACTGCAGTTGGCCATGAATGATAAAGTTAGTTCTCTCCTGTGTAAATGTAAATGACTGTGGTAATAGTGCCCTATTTTATTCATGACATTACGATGACACTTTTTTTTTTTTAAGAATGAGTTGAATATTCAAATTGTGTCTGGTGGAAATGACTGGAGCTAATGTCGTCTTTGGGACCGGAGCATTTACTGTGTTGCATTATAGATCAGGACTGCTGCTTCCACCGGTCCCAAGGTTGCCTGGAGGATTCATGGGTTGCGATTAAAGTTTAGATCCAACATGATAGAGAACGCCTTAACCTTCACCATGAATTATCGTCAATTACCACCAGTTCCAAAGCCTCATATTTCATTCATGGTGACAGAACATTATTTGAATATGCATCAGCTGATAGAGCAAAAATGTTTGAACGTGTGAAAGGAAATAATCATCTTAAACGTCCGCCGGTGACGAATGGTGAGATGCGTGCGCGCTCTCCTTCGCTGCTTGGTGCTGAAAAAGGAGTCAGCGTAGAAATGTGCTTTCATGCCGGTAGGGAACTGAGGTAATTATGATGTGCTGGGGAGCGAAGTGGGAGCTGTCTTAAGAACTGGCCCTCTGGCCATCAGATTCTCAAGCATGCTTCATTGCATCACATGGCCAATTACATTGTGTGTCAGTGAGTGATTTATTGCGGCGAAGCTCGGTCTGTCCAGACAGGCGTCCAGAAAGCATTCTGTTGCGCGATCACGCACACACACAAACAACACGGCTTTGGGTGTGTTTTAATGTGCTAACAGCATGTAACCAGCTTACTGGCTTGTAAGTACAAACATGCTGACGTTACACCTGACAAGGAAACGCACTCGCGCCTTGGCTGCTGATGGTTTCTATGGGGTGCCGTGACCTTCTGTGTCATCGGGTTTGGAGGTGAAAACATTCGCTGGCAACACTGCTGGTGGGAGACTACAAACGCCGGCAGTGTAACACAGATATGAACCCAATTGTGCATCGGTTTTTGTTTTAACCGTTAATGATTTAACGCACTTAACGTAATTTTCAAAAGTTATTTCGAACGTTGAAAACATTCGAAGTTTTCAACATTTAAATTTTGCCTCTAATTTTGATTTTTCTCTTCAACTGCTTGACTCCACACCGTAGCTGATACAGAATCTTCATTGTGTGTCTTCCCATTTAAACATGATGTTCGGTGTCGTTGAAAAGTTGTTTAAAACCAATGATTATTTAGCAATGAGTGCCATCTAGTGGCCTTGAAAAATGGGGACATGGCTTCATGACGCATCGCCGGACCATCAGTGGTTTTGGGCGAATGACATTTACCACAATATCTTAGGAGAAAAAAAATGTTTCTGATTTTATATCATTTCCAGGTGTGGGCAAACGTAGACTGTAGTACTTTTTCCAAAGTGAATTTTATTGCCACAAAAACTACAATGGAGATTCAAAGTCAAATCAATCTACTAACCTTGTGTAAGCTAAGCCACAGAGTGATGGAGAACATTTATTTGTGTGACATCCAGTTGCTGCCCACAGAGTTCCTGGCACGAGATGATAATCTCAACAAGGAATAGAACAAAGAGAACCCTATAGGTGGTCAAGCACCTGCCTCTTTTCCCTGCATGATAAAAGTGCCCTTTTTGATGGAGCCCATTTTTTTCATCCTGATTCTTCAGAAAAAGTCTCTCTTTCCCATCATCTCCACCCAAATGGATTTTGGCATTTGAGGAAACTTCACCACAGTGGGGTCTTGTGAGCGCTACTCTTCCTTATGCTGTAATAAGCGACAAAAAAATGACTCCTCTGACCCACAGATGTAAACGTTTTTGTGTGATTATCATGTTTTTGTGTACAGCTATATGTACCGCATTGTGCAGAAAACAACGTTGCTACGGGTCTGTTGTGGGTATAATAAAAACATGCATAGACACAAAAGCTTATATGACTAAAGAACTGCGCAGACTCACTGTAAAATGCCACTCATTTTCAAAAGCTACTCACTGGATGCGAACAAGCAACCACTGCGCCACAGCACGTAAACCTTCTTCAGCAATGTTGAACGGTGGTAAACCACATATTCTGTCATTATAGGCACACATGACTCATTTTCATGTCATGCTACGCAAAGTCAAATTTACAAGTTTGTCCTTCTTTTCAAGCTGCACCTGGGCATGTGACCGAAAGTAATAGAAATGAATAGGCAAAAATAGCAGATACATCAACAACATTTTTAACAACAATATGATAATTCTTATATTAAGAAGAAAAGAAATTATAATAATTTTTTCGACCTTTTAGTTTGGCTTGAGTTCTGTCCCCTGAAAATGCCTCAAGGGCCAGCAATGAAAGTCCTGATGTGTTCTGCAACACACGGAATCTGACAGAAATCAAAGCTGGCAATATGCTATCCAGCAGACAGGTAGAAACATCCATCATAAGAGCCTTCATCTACAAACACGATATTGTCCCCACTTCTCCGTGAGAAAGGTGAAATTTAATCCGATTTAAAAGATTACACAGGCGTGGAGTTTTATCCCCATCATTCTTCCCAGAGCTGTCAGTCGCCGGGCCCTTCAACGTGCCGTCCTGGCCTTTTCATGACATCTTGCTGTTTGAAGCCAGGGGATAAGGTCACCTCAGCTGCGAGGTGTTGGCTGCCTTCATGCAGGAACCGTGCTCGTGGAAGTCTCTGAGGGCCGTGCTCGCACTGCTGCTTTACACGAAATGCTGAAGACACCAGAGGCCTCACAGCTGTCAGAAGTGTGCCACTGTAAAAACATCGCCGTCAATGTTTCTGTCAAAGAACATCTCTGGCCTTTCATGTCAGCGCAGCAAGCTGTCCTCTAATAATAACAAAAAAAAACCCTGCTCTTCAGACAAACTTCACCAGATCAGCCTTGCGATGATGACTCACGCTCCTTCCACATTCATGCGAAGCGTTTACGTTGAGTGCTGCTCTTTTTTTTTTTCTTACAGTAACGCCATTACAGAAGTTAATTAAAGGTCCAAACACAAATAATTAATATAGTGAAAGTCATTTCAAAAGTAATTTGCCGCGGGGTCCTCCTGCCGCCCTCGCGGCCCATCAGCGCGCACAAAGAGTTCATTTAGCATCATCTCAAGAGGTTGCATATATTTCATCTTTAGATAAGCCTAATAAATTATAAATGACCCAAAGATGCCGCTGGAAAATAATTAGTCGAGTAAATCTGAACACAGTGATGAATGCGCGCATACCTGAGGAGCGCAGCGCTGCTCGGCCTGCTGGGAGGGATGTTTACCTCCTGGAAGAAGAGGGCTGCTTCTTTCTTGTCATATAAACTCTAAAATCTATCTGTCTGTCTGTCTGTCTGTCTGTCTGTCTGTCTGTCTGTCTGTCTGTCTGTCTATCTATCTATCTATCTATCTATCTATCTATCAGTCTGTCTGTCTGTCTGTCTGTCTGTCTGTCTGTCTGTCTGTCTGTCTGTCTATCTATCTATCTATCTATCTATCTATCTATCTATCTATCTATCTATCTATCTATCAGTCTGTCTGTCTGTCTGTCTGTCTCTCTGTCTGTCTGTCTTTCTGTCTGTCCGTCTCTCTCTCTCTCTCTCTCTCTCTCTCTCTCTATCTATCTATCTATCTATCTATCTTTCTCTGTATCTATCTATCTATCTGTATCAGTCTGTCTGTCCGTCTATCTATCTATCTATCTATCTATCTATCTATCTGTCTGTCTGTCTGTCTCTCTGTCTGCCTGTCTTTCTGTCTGTCTGTCTGTCTGTCTCTCTCTCTCTCTCTCTCTCTCTCTCTCTCTCTCTCTCTCTATCTATCTGTATCAGTCTGTCTGTCTGTCCGTCTATCTATCTATCTATCTATCTATCTATCTATCTATCTATCTGTCTGTCTGTCTCTCTGTCTGCCTGTCTTTCTGTCTGTCTGTCTCTCTCTCTCTCTCTCTCTCTCTCTATCTATCTATCTGTCTGTCTATTTATCTATCATGGTGTTGAATGAATAAAGACTGTCCATCCATCCATCCATCCATATCTAATGTGTCAACGTTTGTATCTATAACTTTTGTCTTTATTTTACATCATTGTTCTAAAGATTGTAACAAACAAGAGCAAGTCGGCTGGGTCCAGATCATTCGATCAGGGGCAGAAATAATGTAAATTATACTTCAACATCCGCCACATGTTTGTCTGAGGTAAATAATTCAATACATAATAAAAGGAATAACAAAAGTCTTGCATGCTTATGAGCCTTTTTATTCATGATGGTTAATATGCAGAACTATTGTTAAAGCTATCCGTCAGACTTGGAGATTTTACATTTTTTTATAGGCTCAACTTTTTTTACTCTTTCTCCTAGTTAGTACACACTGTTTGGAATCATGTGACCTTCAAAAACGAAGGAAGTAGGATGAAATGGAAACAGTGCAAACCAAGACTCATGACATTAACTATTAATATCACCGTAGGAAACAGCTGTATAATTCAAACCCTCTGTTCGCTGGATGTGCTTTGTTTGAGAAGGACCTTTTGGTTTACTTGGATCAAATGTGCGCCGCATGTAATTTGCTCCGGGGCAAACCACTTTACTTCGATTTTCTTTTTTAGATGTTTACGTAACAGACATTAAGTCAGTAGATGTGAATAGAGCTCTTTCGAAAAAGTATATTCATTGAAGTTAGGGAAAGAAAAGTCACCAATTGTGTAACATTGTGTTGTGAATTTGGCATCCACTTTGCTGTCAGACCTTCGGCAAGATAGTTATGAAAGTAATAATGACAAAAAAAGTATATTTATTTCCTTTTTTATCTGTTTATAAATGAACGTCGTGGGCCAGACGTCGCACATAAATCTGAGCTCAGCTGTGAATCGCTATACACCTGGTGCTATTGTGGGGCTTTTAAACGGCGTCATAAATTGTGCAGCTGTATTCGTCATTTTAACTTGCGCTGAGACACAAATGGGATTTCTTCATTCTTCATCCTCACCTTAAACGGGATCTCTGTCACAGTGACAGGGAAAACAAACCGTGACATTTGTTTGCAATTAAAAAGCAATCCCCTCATTTGAAAAAGCTTTTAAAGGAGATTCACATTCAGTTCCAGCATCTAAGTTTCATCAGTGTGACGGTAAGATTTCTTCATGAGGTCCTTATTGATTGCAAGTGGCCATCACCCTTCGGTGCTCCACCTGAAAAACCGGACTCCCGGAGATTTATGTGCGTTTCACAGAGCTTTATCTTTTCCTTAATGCCTCTTTGTTCAGCACTGTATTGGTGTTTCTGTCACGTTGTTAAAATCTATGGCGCAATATCACTTGCTTGGAATGGGCTCATCGAAGTGTCAGGCCTGGCGGATCTATGAGCCAATATGGCAGCAAGTGGAGAAAGAGAAGGAAAGAATGAGCGGGAAAACTCGTGGACCTCTATCTTTATTTTGATTGATGGCGTCCGATGGCGCCGCTGAAAACAGGTAAAGGAGGCAACTTGAAACGGACATTGTGATTCATCGATTCCCGGCCACCACCTTCTGCAAGAAACACCATTTTTATATTTATTTCCCATTTGGTGATAGCCAGGACAATTTCCTCTGACATCGCATGTGAATGGCTGAAAGAATTGATATGTACCTGCGATATCTTTCATCCTTCCTTGACGAATCATTTTAGCCGCCACGGTTTTTCACCCTGCGCTCTTGACATTTCGGACAGAAAATCTGGAAGATTTATTGCACCGCCGTTTGGTCAGACCCTGGGAAGTTGCAGTCTTTATTTCACATTCTTCTCCCCTGACACTATTTGAGAAGGAAAATGAAGTCCACTGAATACCAGAAGAAGCATTACAGTACAAGGCAACTTTTGGATCCTGGATTGAAGCCAATGTGCTTTGTCGAAAAGTAATATTGATCACCAATACAAGAACAACAGTAAGTGCTTGTGACAGTTTTAAACATTGGACAAAGCACATATTAAAATGGAACACATCCCCCCAAAAAATAAAATAAAATAAAATAAGTATGCAAACTCATATTGTCCATGTGTGATGTTGTCCACAAACAAAAAAAAAAGACAATTAATGAAGTGCTTTAACACATTAAGACAATAACAAAATACTTTTGACATATAACAATTTTCTTTTATATTGTCTTTATTTTTATATGTGTTTTTCTGCCCTCAATTTATTAGTACTATTTTAATGTATGATTATATAAAGACTGCTCCGTTTTAATACTAATATTACTGTTATTTATTTGACATTTTATTTCTTTTTCTTCATTGAAAGGTGACCATTTTGTGGAGGTTATTTGTATTTTCCACGTATTTATTGATTTGATTCCTATCATTTTTGTAGTTGTTGTTGGTTGTAATACAACATATATTACATAATAATAATAATAATAATATAACAATAATATTAATATTAATATTAATATTAATATTAATATTAATAATAATAATAATAATAATAATAATAATAATAATAACAATAATAATAAAATGTGTTTTAGTTTATATATTTAATATTACTGAAAACAGGTTAATGAGTCAGTCATCCATTGGAGTCTGTTTTTTTACCCCCTTTGGAAATTGAAGCACACACTTGTGGGCTGAACCATCTCAAAAAGTAATTTCCAAGTATTTGCTTTGTCATTTAATCTGGCTGGCGAACTGTAAACCATGTTTTGTATTGTTGCGTAAAGTTAAAAAAAAAAAAAAAAAAAAAAAAAAAAACATGTTCCATGAACAGATGTTTGCTGACACAAACCACACCCATTCATCCAGCCAAAATCCAACTCCATTGAACATCGGAAAGTTCAACTCTCTACTCTAAACCTCGATCGTCCCTTTGCGTGCTTCATTGTTTTTTTTCCACAGTTTTTTTTGTTTTTTAAAGGAGAAAAAACTCTTAAACTCACAATTGAACCTGCCTCTTCAACCGACATGCTCTCCAGCTTTGGACCGAAATAAAATAGACCAATGGCTTTTATGAATCCGCTCGGCGTTCAATGAAATGTAACCGGCTGGATTATAAATGCACTCCAATGCCTTGGTGTGACGTGAGATGCCATGATCAATAAGAGTCGATGGCTCTGATCAATCGTCGGTGCTAATTCAGCACAAATGCCGGTGATTAGTCAAACTGACAGAGTCCGACCTCTGAACCTTTAATTCAACCAGCGCTGCCTCTGTTAAAGATATGGATCGCACTTGGAACACGAATAACACCAGCGCTTCCTGGCTGAAGAACACAGCCCTGTTTATTGAGGTGGTCATTTTGACAGTTTTGTCACGCTCAGCGCTTTAACAGGTTTTCGGTTACAGTTCCCGATCAACTTTGATTCGGAGCTTATTGGCTTTTATTTCCACCGGAACGCAGTGAAACTCTTTGTTGAGGCTTCGGTCAGCTTAAACTGATGGTGAGGATTAAAAGAAACATTCTGCTTAGACAAGTGGATACACAGACACACAGACACAGAGGAAGCGTTGGAGAGTGTCCGCCGTCATTAATCCTCTTCTGGATAACAAGAATGAATCATTGGAATATGTGCCCCCACTGATGCACCATTATCTGTATTAGAGGAGCATCAGATCAGTGAGGATCCCACTTGTTGAAAGACTTGACAGTGAAGATGCTGGAAGAGGATTTGGAGACATCAGCGACATCTGAATGAAAGTGTGTTTTGACCCCAGGGTCATATTGCTTCGCGAGCAGAGAAGATTGCAGTTGTTGCTTCCTGCAGTGTGTGGTTGTGGGCGTGGCCAGATGGAGGCTGTGGAGACATCGAAAGTACCTGTAGCTGCTGCCAGGTCTCCCTCTCTCTCTTCTCCAACCACTGCCAAGCCAGCAGCAGGTGTTGTTCTGTGCTCCTGTGATTGTTCTTTTGTGTTGCTCAGAGTTAGTATTCAGTTTCTGTTTTGTTCCTTTTTGTCATTGCATTTGATTAAATTAAATTAAATCCCTCAATATAAGTTTCACCAAGCATCCTGAGTTTAGTGTATGTAAAGAACTTTTTGTTTGCTATTTACAATGTAAGAGTCACTTCACATCCGTTAATGTTTTACTTTAAGAGTTTTGTTTCAGAACCACGCCGTTTGTGACTTGAGAGGGAAGGCGTTTGTTTCATTTGTGGACTGTGTCTTTTACTTTTGTTTCATGTTGTGTAGTGTTGTGCTTTGTGTTAGCATTGAATAAATGTCTGTTAAATGTCCCCTTCATGGCTGCTGGAATGCTTGGAGAATGGAGACAATCATGAAGTGTCCACCTTCCCCCTCGACTGGGGACATAACAAGTGGGGCTTCTGGATTTCAACTGTCCTTTTTAAACCACCAGTAGCCCTGATGAGGACATGCTTTCATACATGTTATGGGCTGTGGTCCAATGAAAGGCCCGTCACACCGACACCCTTCTGGTTCCGGAACAGGTGCTACTCTGGATTCTTAGATGCTTGATGTTTTCTGTGGAACCAGCAACAAAAAAAAAAGTAGGAACGCGAATAAAGGGTAGTGGTATTTTCCACATTTCCAAATATGTATTTTTTAATGTATGCATTTTTTGTTCTTTATTTATTTTTTCTTTTGAAAATTACACAGTTACACTAGACCAGACCTGGGCAAAGTGTGGCCCGGGGGCCAAATGTGGCCCTTTGACTGTATTTATGTGGCCCTCCCGGAGTCCATTTAAAACTAACATTGTCTCTGACATTTTTGTCTTGTGCATTGTTTTATTGTTCATTGTGATGCAACTGAAACATAACTTTGATTCCTTTTTTGTTCGTCTTTTCCGTTGGCTGTTTTAGGAGTATTTCTTGTCCCTTAAAATCCATCAGAATTGAAAGCCTTTTTTCAAAGGTATGAGACACATCGAGAATCTTTAAGACAAACTCAACAAACCAACTTTTTCTGTGCATTTTTAAAGTGTAATTTCATAATCGCACATGATGTCATCACTTTATTGTCAATCGCTTTCTTTGGGTTGGACGGCACCTCTCAACGGTCACAAATATAACCTGACCCCTTATGAAATATCATTGCCCACCTCTGTACTAGACTGTAATTTATCATAGCTGATTGTTGCACATACTAGTTCTTTATGCAGTAACATTTTTTTTTTCTCACACTCAGTTTTGATGCTGTTTTTTTATTTTTAATTATTTGATTTATTATATACTTTTGTTTGATATTATATTTTAGTCATAGTCAAGTCATGGTTGATGTGTGTGATTTTAGATGTGAAAATGAGATTCGAAGTCGACATTCACATAGCTGAGGTTGGGCCACAAAAAATGATCCCAAACTGAGCTCTAGCTTCAGAAAACATGACAAATCCAACGAATATCTGCAGATTTTGTTGCCATTAGGGAGAATTTAAAAAAAAAAAATATATATATATATATATATATATATATATATATCACTAGCTGCTGAATGTAGCTTGCAATGTATTTTAGTTACTTTTAAAAGAAGTAATATGAACTAAACGTGATATTTTCATCAGGAATTAACGTAAAAAAAATATTTATTTTCCTCAAATTTCACACCTTTTTCGCTCTGCATTAACTGTCCCAAACAGAATCTCTTAAACCCTGAAAGTTATTTCGTAATCATGTGCTGACAGAAGCAAAAATAACGCAGCCATTCTACCTTCTCCGGTTGTATAATAAAGCTTTATTGAGTGTGTGTCGAGGCTCCACACTGCGCTCCGCGCAAAACCTCAGAGGAACAAAGCAATGTCTTTCTCCGTTTCCCAGGATATTTCACCACTGAAACCTATCGATCCATCCGTTATAAATAATCTGCTGGCGTGGGCATAACTATGGGACGGCCTTAATTCACTTGTTGTTTGGCTGAAACAACTTCCAGGAGCCGACACATCCAAACGCCAACCCCCTCAGTCGGTCTTCACCACAGAAGGAGAAAAAAAAAAACGAGGACACATCCGATACTGATCCGATGAATTACTTTAAGTGGGTTCTTGCATCCTATTTATCAGCCGGCGCAGTGTGACGCTGCGCCGCGCACATGGAGCCGGCGGGACGGGAGCCGGCGTGGTGAGCGTCCATTTCACGCCTGCCCAGTTCAGGGGCCAATGAGTCCAGCTGGAAGCTCACAAGTGCACTCGCACTGCGATCGAACGTCATTAATTTCAGCGCGACTCATTTTGCAACCAAATCACTGATCAAAGTCCATTTGAGCTGCTTCTATT
Organism: Synchiropus splendidus; assembly: GCF_027744825.2. Lineage (NCBI taxonomy): Eukaryota > Metazoa > Chordata > Actinopteri > Syngnathiformes > Callionymidae > Synchiropus > Synchiropus splendidus. The sequence continues at coordinate 4,694,433 of NC_071345.1, read as the reverse complement.
AGCTCTGATGGAAAGAAATTGATTCATTGATGATGAGATTCGGCGTCTCGGTGGCGGCTGATGGGAATTTCATGTGTCTGAATCTTTGATGAAACACAATCAGTGAGTGTGAGACGGAATCATTAAATTAAACATCTGCTGTTACTTCCCGATGGACGAAGAAATGGGCTGGAGATGCTCTCACCCAGCTCTGTCTGAACGCCTCCACTCTTGACTCAACATGGATCTTTACTTACCCCTAAAACTTGAGTTTCCGAAGCTTCATGTTATGTCCCTGTACGACTCTGCTGATAATTATTATTATTGCAAAGAAATAATAAACTACCTGTTACGTGTCAAGACATGGAGTCGGACCCAAGTGTAGTGGTGAAAGTCACAGGAGGCAGGAGCGAGTCAAAATCATTAACAACAAGAAAACCACAACAGAAAGCGCCACCGAACCGGGAGAAACAAAGCAAAGTCCGAATGTCCAAAATTAGGACGTCAAACCAGGAGAGTCCACAAGCACGAGTAAGAGTCCAAACAGAAAGCAGAAAAACAGAAAACAGAGAGACAAACACACAATGAACAGAAATAGTAAAATCGCAGAACAAACCAGGAAACACGCGGAAACAGAGGGAGGAACTAAACTCTAACTCAGGCACCAGGGTTTCAGAGAGAGTAGTAGTGATGGGTCCCGCAACATCGATGTCCCAGCACGCGTGCCGCGTGGGACCATTTTGATCGCCTATCGGAGAATAATGTATTTATTTCAACCTGTACCCAGTTTGTGTCAGATTGTCGACTTGTCTTGTTCCATTCTAATTCAAATTCATTTCAAGGCACAGTGTGTCATTGTGTCGAAACGCCTTATGATGCCTCATTTACCCATCACTAGAGAGTAGTCAAAAATGAACAAACTAGAGCACAGAGAGAGAACAAACAAGGAGAACCAATTTACCACAGGAACAAAGGAGACAATCTGGCACATGTTGCTGGAGTCCAGGTGTCTTTATACACAGGTGATCAGGGGTGGATTGGCTCCAGCTGTGTGCCACAGGAACAGGAAGAGCGGAGGGGGCAACAAAACAGAACTCACGGGACCAAAATAAAAGCAGAATCATGACACTACCCTTCAACATATTGACTTGTCGAAGGCAAAGCTCACTGACTAGCAGCGCTCAACTTTACAACTAAACAAGGTAGAAAATGCGTCGGGTTCTTCAGCTTATCTTCCGTTCGCAGTCAGAGTTAGCAGTCAGCCTTTCTCCTTCACGAATGCCTTTTGATGATGACAACCTTGAGGACAGACTGAGTCAAGACGGACGGGAAAAATGGATTTATCTGCGAGTTAATGACTCTTAATGATGAGCTGATGATATGTAGGTGAGTTCACAGTTGCCAGCTGACAGTGTGACATGCCAAGCTAGCCTCGAAAATAGACTGGAAGAATTATACGATCAGCACACTGTACACCGATTGTACTCCTGCAGACGAGAGCACAGAAAAACACATTCAACTTATGAAGCTATTAAGTTGCAGACTGGTTTTGTACTTTGCCGTACTCTGTGATAATATTCAGTCAAGGAACTTTTTTTTCCATTTATGAGAAATAGATCTGCTTCTTGGACAGGTGAGGGAAAACAAATTTCCCAAGAGACCAAATGATTTGAGCAGTGATGGGTAGATGAGGTTTCATGAAACAGGGTCCTGATTTTCAGAGGCCACCAGAGGGTACTGTCTGCTGTTAAATGTTTGGACTGGATCAACTAATTGAATAAAACTTCCCATCGTTTCTAAACCAAGAGCGCCATCTGGTGGCCTCTGAAGAATAGGACACTGTTTCATCAACACTGCAATACTGTTTCATGATGCCTCATTGACCCATCACTACTGTTGAGAGAAATAGAAAAGAGCTTTGGCTGATAGGAAAACAAATGGAGGGCCCAAAATGACAGACATATTTATAAGTGTCCAAATTATGTTGACACAGGTCAATATATTGTATGTTTTATTCCTGTTGTATTAAACATGTTTCCTAGTCTGAGTGACATTTTTTGTTCTGGAATACGATATTCTAAATTAGAGGACTGGAGAGAAGGTCAGAGGGAACCTTGTGTTTGTGGAGTTCCCGCAGAGGAACGGTTGCACATGTATGTTATGAGGGCAGTGAGAGTGGTGAAGTGTGGTGGAGGGGTGAGAATAGGATTACACCAGAGCTCACTTCTCACCCCCCTCTTGTTTGCTATTGTGGTAGATGAGATTAGGGTGGAGTCTCCATGGACAGTGAGGTTTGCAGACGATAGACCAAGAACTGAATACAGAATACTGAAGCATAAGTCTACAAGTCATGAAGATGCACATTTCTTTGTTACTGCAAAAGAAACAGCTGTCTTTTTTTCCAAACTGCTGTCACTGGAACAAACCACTAGTGTATTCTGAGTTGAGTTTGGTTTGAGTCTTGGGCTTCATCTCGCCCTCCTCATTGGTTTTGGTCACTATATGCTCTGGTCTGTCGTGACTACAACTAGTGATGGGTAGATGAGGTTTCATGACACAGTATTGTAAGATTGATGAGGTTTCATGAAACAGTGTCCTGATTTTCAGAGGCCACCAGAGGGCACTGTCTACTGTAAAGTGTTCAATGAAACCTCACATCATTTCTAAACCAAGAGCGCCGTGTAGTGGACTCTGAAAATTACGACACTGTTTCATCAACCCTGCAATACTGTTTCATGATACCTCACTAACCCATTACTAACTGCAACACTTGCTGATGATATAGTGATCTGTTGTAAGAGTAGAAATGAGTTGCATGAGAGGATGGAGAGAAAAGGTATGGAGCTCAGTAGAAGACAGACAAGTTCTTCTTATCTTAAACTCAGTTACCTTGTGAGGTAGAACTTTTTTAACCTAGTTTCTTTTCGCATTTTAATTCACGTCACATAAGCAAATTACTCCTTTTTCCGGGCCCCAATATAGTGATGAACATTCACCATGAACAAGACTCCATGTCATAATTTAACATTCCTCATGTTTGAGTACAATGGATGCTGTGTTCGTCCAAAAAAAGCACCCTTTGAAAAGCATGTTATGTACATAGGTCCGACCCAAGATGACAGAGATGGCAGGGCGCCCGAACGCCCTGCGCTGCATTCCAATGACCAGCCATTTGATGACCTGCCCGTGATCTGGCTCCTGACTGATGACATAGTTAAGGGCCACGCCGTTTGATGGAGATGCAAACTCCTGTCTGTTGACCTCCCTGGAGGTTCGGCCTCGCCTGCGGAGGATTGTTCCTTCATGTGTACGTGTTTATGTGTGGACAGAGTTCTCGCAACCTGCTCCCCCTAACAATGAGCTTCAAGCTCAGGGAAGCTTATTAAATTAAAGTGCCTCTTAGGCAATCATGCCAAGGTCAAAGAGACGCTGTGCAAACTGCATTTGGCACCAACTTTCCTCGGTGTGTGGAGACGCTGATCAGCAGATGCGTGCGGTTTATGTTTGGGACTGGCTGAGTATTGTGGAACATGGAAAATTGAATTGTCACTGTCGATTTGGTTTCCTGTACATCAGAGCCAAAATGAGCTTTCAACAGTGGCGCGGTATGAGGTCGGGGTCCGGGCTTGTACGAGAAAGACCCCGAAAATGTAGCAAAGGATTTGCTTGGTTGTCACGGCAGTCACCTGAACCAGCAATACTTTTTCAAAACACTTTTTGAGCTGACACTGCTATTATCATTACAGTCAGATGGACTGGCCAACCTGTCCACGGCGTCTCCACATTTTAATTTTTAGGATCGTTGTGAGAACCCGTGCAACTTGTGGTCACAACTTTTAGGGGTGTGAATTGTTTCCTTTATATATTGCGTTTAACCGTCAGTGTATCACAGGTTATTACAGGGCTGCCCACTCTCACGCGAATGATGCTTCTAATGCCACATGACGCTCGGTACAGTGGCAAACCTCCGCTCCAATTCAAATCCACAATGGTGCTATTGTTTTATGGATCTCCACACATCACCGCTTCCTGTTCAGACAGGAAATCATCATGCGAAATGGGACGTGGATCCGGAAGACATTTCATAATAAAACACAATGTGTAGCAGGATGTATGTCAGGCTGCGTCATGGTCGTCCACAGCTATGTTTGCGCAGTTCTACTTGCATGACATGACTGGGAGATCGCTGTCTCACGTGGTCTTGGATACGGTCACCAGCAATACCTTGTCAGCAGCGCAGTGAGGCCAGGTGGAACAGCTTCCTCACACTGACAGATTTGTGTCTAGGAGGTAGCTCATCCCTACGGCCTTTACTGAGGTTATAAACCAATAGTGAAGTCCATCAGAGGGCGGAGTCTGTACAAAACAGGTATAATAGTTACCTAGAGGTAACTCCAGTTCAGAGTACAGGCAACGGCCTCTGTTTGCCCAGTAAAACAGTTGTCCTTCCCCCAGTTGGACGGAGAGCACATAAAAGGGCAAAGGCGATGCCTTATCAGGGTAAATCTTATCCTCATTTTACTGTGAAAGAGCAACCGGAATATGCTGATATGGACTGCAGAGAGTCTAGTTTCAGGGGAACATTATGGTGCTGCTATTTTGCCGATTTCAACTATCAAGCAATAAATGAGGGAACACTGCAACGAAAAAGTGAACTCACAAAATGATACAATATACAATGCAAGAACCACAATACGAAATATTCATGAAATGAAACATAGTAACGATAATAATGATAATAGTACTTCATGTTCAGGGTGTCCACCGCTGAAATAGGCTCCGCCCCCACAACCTTCCACCATCCCCACTACCGTCCTCATGTCGAAGAAGCAATAGAAGATAAAACTTGATAATATCTGATATTTGGATAAACATTCATGGAAACATTGCAATATACGTGAAACCTTTCCACTTAATTTGAAAACTAATTCTAAAAAAAATCGTAAAAAAAAAACTGTGCGTGTGCATTGGAATATTTTATGTCACGGGTGACGAGTCGAGGGAACGAGGAGCGAAAGCCACGTGTGCAAGACGTGGAGTGGGACCCAATCGCAAATGGTGAAAGTTACAATGAAGCAGGAGCAAGTAACAAATAATATTTAACAAACATCAAAAACACGACAGAAAGTGTCACCGAACCGGGAGAAACAGAGCAAACGCAGAATGAAAAAACAGAGTAACCAAACTAACAGAAGTGCACAAACATGAGTAAAAAGTCCAAACCGAAAGCGTCACCGAACCGGGAGAAAACGAACTTAAATCACAAATGAAAGCGAGAATAGGGAGCACACGGAAGCACAAAGAAACAAACACTAAACTCAGCACCACAGTTCAACACAGAAAAATCCAAAATAAGCTAGCTGACAGAATGAGAGACTGAAACAAGGAGAACCAGGAGTTGGATGAGCTAGCTAGCACACAGAACGAGAAACCGAACAAAGGAGAGCCACGAGAATCGGGAGTTACCACCGGGAAAACGAGGAGTCCAAAAAACTCTGGAAACGGGAGACAAATAGGCAAACTCATGGGAACCAGCAAGAGACTCACAGCAACTAGAAGCACTGACAGGAAACAATGTGGTAAAGGTGACGATCTCGCAAACAAGAAGCAACGATCTGACACACGTTGCTGGAGCCCAGGTGTTTAAGTAATCAAGTTCATCAGGGGTTAATCGGCTCCAGCCGTGTGCCACAGGAACAGAGGGAAAAAAGCAAAACCAGGACTCATAGCCAGGAAGCGGAGCCATGACACCATCCTTTTTAAATGTTTGATCAGGGGCACCGAAGTTGTTGCATCGCTCTTTGGACCAAAGCAATGAAAGTGCTGGGCAGGTTGCTTTATATATTTAAAGGCCTGGGGCAACGAACGTGATGCAATCAGAGGAAAAAAAAAAAACTTTATTGGAATTTTATGAATCCACCAGGAGTTGCATTTATATTTAGCTCCATTCACCACAGTCTAGCACTCTGAGTTGTGCATCAGCATGAAGCCGATTAAATACAGCCTGTGGATGTTTTCCACATGCAGGGCACCGCGGTACTTTACCCCTTATGATCCGTCTCCGTAATACAGGCTCACTCTGTTATTTATAACACGCATGTAGAGGGAGCAGTCGAATAAGAAAAGACCAACCAAATAGACAGGTCACAAACAAAAAGGGAAATCATACAGTGAGGCGGTAAAGCGCGTGAGAGGAGGCCATCGCCACAAATGAAGTGTGTGTGACAGGCGCATTAATAAGACGCCTGCCGTTATGTATGTGTGATCCAGCGCTGTGCATGAATTCCTTATTAGGTGAAACACGTTGTGCATGATCAATCGCCAGTGCCGCTACAGGCAGAGCAGGAAGCTATGGATTATTTCAGCAATAATGTTTCGGTGTCTTTGGTCAGGTCCAACCTGTGTGATATATCATGTTGGAATTATGCAGCAAGTGTGCCCCAGTGAGGACCCTGCAGCGGAGAGCGATCGCAAGGAATGTCAAGAAAAAACTGGAGAAATGAGGAGCGGCCAGTGTTCTGTCTGAGCTTAGTGGGAACATGAGGCCAAATTCATACAGGGATGGCTTCCAGAGCTTAATATCATTCTGGGGGAAAAAAGAGAGAGAGGACCTTGGAAACTACCTGTCATGTCGTTCATGCAACTTGACAGACGCTTGAGGAGTTTGGCAGAGATAAATGGCTAAAGTATGCAAAGTAGAACAGCCAGGCACGTTACGTAAGAGCTGTTTAATACCGACTTGAATGTGATCAAGTCAATTATACACGGAGAGCAGATGAATATGACTCATTTTTTAGTTTGGTTTCGTCTTTAAACTTGCTTCCAAAAAAAATGAACTCAAATCGTTCTGAGCGTGAAAATCCAATGGACAATCTGTTTGTTTTGTTTTTCTGGAATTCCAAACTTTTTTGGGAGCCGTGCCATTCATGGTTCAAAAGGTCATTGGATACGAATTTAAAAGTTTTAAATCTTAAACATTGTAGTCGCACATGGTTCAGGCTCATCATCCAGTGAGTCAAATCCCAGTTAACTGGAGGTCCACAAAAAAAAAGAAACATCGGACAAACTGCCAGCGAGTGAGGGGCTGATGAGGTATCATGAAACAGTGGAGTTAATGAAACAGTTTCCTAATTTTCAGAAGCCACTAGATGGCGCTCTTGGTTTAGAAACGATGTGAGGTTTCATTGAACTAGTTGTACAAGTCTGAACATTTTATAGATGACAGTGCCCTCTGCTGGCCTCTGAAAATCAGGACGCTGTTTCATGAAACCTCATCCATCCACCACTACTGACAGTGAATATATTTTGGGATTGTCAGGCTTTTACCGACTCATTGAGCTACAGATGGTTATGGTATAGGAAGTGTGACCCACTCAGAGGAGAAGGCAGGATCTGGTTCTAGAACTGTAGAACCAGCCTGCATTCACGCAAATATAAGTGGAACTAAAATGCACAGTCACTAACAAGTGTCAGTCATCACACCAGCAAAACGAGGAGTCGCACAAACATTCTGTAAGTGCTTGTTACTTCACTGAGAGTATTTGTTTTCATCCAACTATCAAGCGTGCAGCTGCTTTTGGTGAGAAGGAGGCAAGACAAATATTGGCCGATGTGTTTTGTGGATGTGCAAATATGCATAATGAGGTCATGCTTCAGGGGATCGAACCAACTATTTAGTCTCCGAGGTGTGAACCAACTCGTCTTTTTTCCCATCTGACCAGTCTGTTTCATCAAAAGTACCGCCGGGAAACGGCACGTGCCGATGTGAAAGGCCTCGGAGACACTTCCATAGCGGCGGCCGGCATAACTTTTGGGCAATGACTGTGGGTGCAGGAGCCTCGGACCTCCCACTCAGGCCTCAGCGTGTTGAGTAATGATCGTAATGTTGCATCAAAATATGACGGATCAACATCTGACATGACAAGCTGTGACTAGATAATCTAAACTCATTTGGATTTAATCCATCCGTTTCTCAGAATGGCACCGGCACATTCCCATGGTGACTGTTTACTTCAAACAGGTGCGTTTGGAATGAATTGTATTTCCGAGTGAGTCAAAAAGTAGGGCATTCCAACTTCCTGAAAGTTTCCCATCACGCGCGGCGGCAAAATTGTCCGTTCTCCGCGGCTCGCCAGAACTGTGGCGCAGAAGTGCCATTTGTTTGCTTGTGCGCGGATAAACAACATCATCATCAAGTGTTGAGCCGAACAGAGTGAGAAGCAGAACGGCAGGCGTGATCAAATGACAAAAGTGCTGGCGGAGATAGACGCGCAATGAGTGCTTTCCAGCGGGCTGCTGCATGTATTCCGCGGTGGTTTTCGGGGACGTCTGAAGCTAATGACTCGCCATTGGAGTGCCTCCACGTCCCACGGTGAGATTCAGATCTGCAGGCCAAGCTCCAGCGCAGTCAGATGGTCGTGTCAGTACACCAGTGGCGTCTGCAGCATATGCCTAATTGGCACAGTGAACCTCTGCTTCCCTGCCTGTGTTCCAAGTCATTAACATGCAATGTGCACCCCGGACCCGGGACTCGTAAGAGCCATTTCTGGCCGCCATAACATTTAAACGGCGATGAGCCACTTTTCCGCGCTGAAAGAACAAAAAAAAGACCTTGTCTCTGGTGGACTCCAGCGTTCTTTTTTTAGCTGAACTGTCACCACCTTTCCGAAAGTGTCTTTGCCGTACTCACTAGGGGGTTCAGGCTAGTGCTGATGTGTAGAAGTGAGGGAAGGAGAACGGGGTCGTGTGACTTGTTAACAGCTTGTTCAACATGCCGGGTTGATTCAGCCACATTTTCACCTACTCATCTCAAACATGAATGTCTAAACTGACTGCACCCTGAAGTTTAAGTGTCCGAAGATTTTGTCCTGTTAACCCCTTTCCCTTCTTGGTGTCTATGACTGGTGCGAGGTCTCAGGTGTTCCAAGGCGGCCACTGTCATGCTGATGATGAAGGTGATGGACAGGCCAAGCACATCTCCAGACCTGAACCATATTGAGCATCTGTGGGTCACTGTCACATCGAAGGTCTCTAACATACACCTCCTTTGTCTTTAAGGAGTAAAAGAAGATGCCAGTGGTGACCTGCAAGCTCCAGTGAAGATCAATTTCAAGAGATTTAGGAATGAAACGTGGAAGAAAATATTGGGCGCAATTTGGATATTTTAAGGGGTTTGCTTTTTCATAGCACTTGCATATCATTTGTTCACCGTCCGTGATGTTGAGTTGTGTGCGGTTGCCTTATGATAGGTCCATGAGGTATCATGAAACAGTGTCCCAATTTTCAGGGCGCACTAGTTGGCGCTCTTGGTTTAGAAATGATGTGAGGTTTCATTAAATTAGTCCAAACATTTTACAGCAGACAGAGTGCCCTCTGGTGGCCTCTGGAAATCAGGACACTGCCCCACGAAACCTCATCAACCCTTCAATACTGTGTGGTGAAACCTCATCTACCCATCACTTCAGCTCTATCGTGTCCTGGATCTTCCCCTCAGTGACTAGATGTTTCCTCAGTAGGAAAACATATTAGACTGCCTCTGATTCTAACCCAAAAAAACCAAGCTCCTCGCCGCATTTTCAAATATAGAAAAGTCAAAACATAATGTTCTTTCCTCTCCCCTGTTTGGTCCCCCTTATAAAGCCATCTACAGTAATGTGTCTCTGAGTGGGTGGTGCTGTGGAATTTGGTGGTGGGTTCAGGCCTGTAGACCTTTTGGTCTTGCTTTGCACTGGTCTGCCTTTCTGCTCCTGATGTGTCGGGCCCCATGCTAGCGCTTCCTCACTTCCTGTTTACGACTATTTTTCTGAAGAGCAGTTTTAAATACCATACTGAGACATATAAACATTGGAATATTATTAGCTCTTCCACTCCAAGTTGCAACTTTAACTAAGCATCGCTCGCTAAAAAGTGCTGGCATTGGTCATGAATTCACAGCATGGTAGTTCTTCACTTAAAACACATAGCTGAACAAAAAGCACCGCACTCTCATCAATTAAAACGCCACCTGGCGCAGAAACTTTCAAGCATAAACCATAGGATTAAAGTTTAACTCCCTCTCCTGGACCTCGTGGTGCATGGTCATGCCTCCATATGTCGGGCCAGTAGGTCAGTGGAGTCACAACTCCAGGTGGGATGCGGCAGCTGCGACCTTGAGCAGGTCTGGTAGGTTCCAGTAATGAATGAAGACGATGATGAATAGTGAAGGCTAAAGGTTCACAGCTTTCTGGAGGTGACCAAGAGAAGACTGACACTATTTTTTGTTTTCTTTTGCTCAGGTTGTTGGCTTGTGGTTGACCATGAAATGAAAAGTGTTGTTTATATATATATATATATATATATATATATATATATATATATATATATATAGAGAGAGAGAGAGAGAGAGAGAGAGAGAGAGAGAGAGAAATATTTTAATCACATGTAATCGTTTTAATTTCATTTCATTTCACAGTTTGCTCTCCAGACAACAGGGAACCTTTGTAAGTGCAGGAGTTCCTGTTCCACTGATCCCACTGATGCACAAGACACGTGGCAGCTAGGATGAGAACAACAACAACAACCATGGAGGAATCCCTGAACAAAAGCAAACAGATGCTTTCCTTTGCTTTTGCTCAGGGATGTTTTTCACTACACAATGTTCAGGGTTTCCACTACTCTGAATGGACTTGAAATTCTTATAACATTGAAATTCTTATAGAAATACTTCCATGCATTTATTGTGTTGGTAATGTTGTTCACCAATATATCCACCAGGGGGAGCAGCCCACAGTCAAACGTTTACCACGACGACAAACTCCAAAAAAAAAAAAAAAAAAAAAAAAAAAAAAAAATATATATATATATATATATATATATATATATATATATATATATATATATATATATATAATTTTCACATCTTTTTTCACTGGATGGGCAATATAATAAAAAACAAAACATCAATTTTGATGTGAAAATTGACAGAGATTGTTCCAGATGATATCTATCTTTAATATTATGGCACATACTGATCACTCAAAACCTTCAATCTGGGATGCAGGTATGTCACATCTTTTCTTTCCAATGACATTCTCTGTAAAGATGCTTGCTGAGGAATTGTGTATTGTGTGATAGCAGCCTCACTACGCAGCTTGCTACACAAGCATGTCCTCGCTGGTGAAATCGCCAATTAGCATACAAATAAGCCCCAGTTTCATTCCACCTAGGTTTGTGTAGAAACAACTCAAAGGGAAATCTACACTACAGGAAACGTGTTAGGAGACAGTGAAGACGCGCGCAACGTTGGAGGAGTCGATTGTTTACTTCATCAGTCTTTAGTGAATGCGGGAGCTGGTTGTTAATGAATGCAGGTTCTGTGCGTCGTAACTACATAAACAATGATCGTCTTTGATCACATTGTTGCGTCCCTCGACCTTCCTGTGGGTCTAAATCTGTTCAGGTGTACTTCCGACTTGTCGTACTTATTCAGCAGATCATGCTGTTGCACTTTTTACTGACAAAGCCTGTTATATAGGGATCAAAGGTGTCACTGGATTACCACAAATTTGACAGCGTATACAATGTATTATGTAACTTATTGAGCAAAGCAACAATATTTTTAACACACGGCTGCATTCCATTGTGCTGTATGCATTGAAATTAATAGGAGTAAACAGAATAGGAATTGAAAACACTGCAGATGATGATTCTAAAATGTTTTTAAATGTTTGTGTTTTAAAGGTCCTCAGGTGTGTGTTTTTGGGCTGCGGAGAACGTCCTCAGAGAACAGGAGATATACATACCAGGGGTGTCAAACTCACCAGGACCTTGGTCCAAAACAGTTGGAAATAACTGGAAATATGAGTCTGAGACAGAGCGTACCGCAAGTGTCGACCACAAGGGCCGAAAGAGAAGCAGATGGTTACAGCAGCAAACAGAGCTACTTGTTTTGTGACTATAGTCGGTGCATAGAACTGTGTGGCTAAAGCTACTGCGCACAAATGACTTGGTATCAGGTGAACGGATTGATTCAAGGTTCATAGCTAGCGGATACTGACGTTTCCACAAAGCTTACAGATGCAGACCAAACGGAACTCTAGCGCCAGAAAACATGGGGATAGTATTGCTGTTACTACCCGATACGTAGCTCTAATGAGACTAAAAAGACATAACAATGGCGGAAATTCTCCGTCCACCAATTGCGATATACAGTATTTAACGTCCTCACCGACCTCCACCTGCTAGAACGCTGCCTCCGTTTCTTCTTTTGTGTAAGAGGTGTACATTATCCGTATCTCTTCCACAGTCATATTGGTTTTAGAGTTTGTCTTCGTGATAAACTTTAGACTGTGGGCTGCTCCCCCTGGTGGATATATTGGTGAACAGCATTGTCAACACAATAAATGCATGGAAGTATGTGATCAGTGATGGTAACAAGGTTTGAAATGGAGGGGTGCAACTTTGTACGTAAAGGGAGCATATACAGGCCTTGAAGCGGCAATGGACGTATGGCACTTGGTGACCAGATTGATGGAGGTCCATACTGTAGCTTGAGATGCTGACTATATCAGATCAGACTAGACTAGTAGTAGCATGCAGTGTGTTTGAGGATAGGTGGCGACAAAAAACATACAACATTTAACCGCATTCATGGGCTGCATGAAATGACTTGCCTGGGTTTGGCCCACCAACCTTGGGTTTGACACCAGGCTTTGAGGCCCAATTTACAGAACATTTATGGGAGTTCATGGGTGAATACGTTCTCATCTTTCGTTTCCAAAATATCCACGGTGGCTGAGCTCCAAACTTGGTCTCACAGCACAGCACATACGACGCATACTGCCTCTACCAGTACACAGCGTATTCCTTAAATCCGACATTGTGCAGGTGGGTGAGGAACGCTATCTTTTTAAAGGTGTATTACATCCGTACTCAAGTAAACGAAACAGACTGGTTCTTATCTCCCGGCTCAGTCTGTCGTTGCAGCCAGGGAGAGTGGAGAGCGTGACGGTAACGCAAAGAGCGCGGCATCACACACACACAATGATAGCTCTATGTTCGCACTCAGACTCATAAATCACCACGACAATGCCGTTTGTCAAGTCAAAGCAGTTAAAGCTCCGGAAATGTGCAACCTGATCCAATAGGTGGTCGCCTCAGGTGCATATTCCCTCACAATGCGTCGCATTAAAGCGGCTTTTTATTTATCATTAGATCAGCCATGAGAACAGCTGGGCGCTCAAATTAAATAGCATTCGTGATCTCAGGTTGTGTGTGGCTTATGGTTGTGTTTACATAGTGCTTTACATACCCTCCGACTTGTGTACAATGCCATATATATTTCTTCAAATTGAGCTACATTTGTGTGTGTGTGTTTATGTGAGAGAAAGACCAATTATTGACCAAATACTATCCTTGTGAGGACCGCATGACTTTGTGGGGAGTTTTGCTGGAGCCCACAAAGTTAAGTCTCAATTTCAGGGTAAAAGGATAAAAACTTCAAAATAACCAGGTCATTATAATTGGGGGTAACTTTGGTTCAGAGTCCTGGTTCAGGTTAGCCATGTGTTGTGGATGGTTAAGTTAAGAGTGAGAAGCTGGGGAAAAGCATAATGTCAATAAGAGATCCTCACAAAAATAGCAAAACAAATGCATGTGTTTCTGTGTCTATATATATTATATTTATTTAACTCTCTTTAACTTTTTACTCTATTATTATTATTGCTGTTATTGTTGTTGTTGTTATTAATAATAATAACAATGTTATTATTATTATCATTTTTAACCTTATGTCTTTTGCGAGCAAACATCATATGCTGTATTATCATCAAACCTCTTGCTGAGAGGCAGCAGCGCCAACCATTACGATGCCGTTTTGCACTATGATTTTTGCTGTTATTCTTGATCAGTATTTCATTACAGTAATGATAATAATTTCCAAACTTTTATTGTGAATCTGCTTGTCATGAGACATATATCATGAGTCTGTTTGAAGGGTTCTTTGTTGTTGTTAACGTCAGGCTACTCCATTGTTCTAAACAGTTCAAAAGTGTTTACAATATCCAAGACAGAACAGAGTAAAAGAAAACCATTTATCTCGGCTGCGGGCTGGGAACGTTTCGCAGGCAAGTATCGCTTTCCATTTTTCTCACAGAGGCCAATCTTTGACTCTATTTCAAAGACATTGGACACACAAATTGAATTTGCATCTCAAAAACAGATCTTCCTATTGATGAGCGCTTAAAATATCCCCGGGGAGTCACGTTGAGAGCGCTGCCAGATGAATTTGTATGGAGCGTAAAGGCTGGGTTGGTCGCTTTCAACTGACATCAAATTTTAATGTCTAGTATCAAACAGAGTCTTCACCTTCAGGATACATGTTTGCTTTTTAAGCACATATAAAAGCAACATCTGTTTACCATCAAGCACACAAGTCATGCTACAAAGTGTCTCCCCTTTTTCGAATCTTTAAAACATGGCGATTGCTGCGTTTTTGTTGTCATGAAGAGATCACAACCACATACGTACCAAGTGTGGAATTTTGAGTGAAGATTTTTAGGCAAACTTCACACTGCATAACCTTAGTTGATGATCAGATTTGAGTCTATCAGATGTGGCTTCAACACTCTTCTCACCGTGTGCATAACTATGAGGTTCTTTCCCTCAGGCGGAATGGGCCATCAAAATCCATTTGACTGACAGTGTGAAGTCAAAAAATATGTTTCTGATGCAGATACTGGGTCGACACTCAAAACCATCGAGCAAATCATTGGACAGTCAGTTTACAAAACCAGGCTTGAGTCCATTAGGAAGTTGTGGGGTGCCAGAAATACCAAGTGCTCACAGACATGGCCAACTATGGAAGGCTGACCCTCAGGCAACAAATACCAGAAGACTGATTTTTCAAAGGTTTTAGGGACTTTGTACTGCAAGCACCGCATCCATTCATTCGCTATCAATGTAGGTGTGAAGTTCTTCTGTGACATCCCAAGCTAGTTGGACCTATTTCCACTTGGTTTATAAAGATCTATTGATCCAGACCATGTGTTTAATGCAGGACAGTCACGCATCACATCACAAGCATCAAAGTACAACAAAGAGTTTGACACTCCTTCGCCCCGAACTTTGCCTAACTTAAACTTTAGCACTTCTTTGATGGGAGATTCTCCACGGCCAAACATGCTGAGAATTGCTAAGTGGTCTTTGTCTTGACGTTCAAAAGGAATTCCTGGGATGAGATTTCTCAGGGGTAACAATCTGTGCAGCAGTGATGGGTAGGTGAGGTTTCATGACACAGTATTGGAGGGACACTGTCCTGATTTTCAGAGGCCACCACAAGGCACAGTCTGCTGTAAACTATTTGGACATGAACAACTAATTCTAAACACATCATGTCTAAACCAAGAGCGCCATCTAGTGGCCTCCGAAAATTAGGACACTGTTTCATCAACCCTGCAATGCTGTATCACGATACCTCATTGACCAGTGACTACTGTTCAGTACAGAGTAGTATGCGACTTATGTGACTATTCCAAGTGACAAAGAGCATAACCATACGTAGCGCCATCCCATAGGCTTTGGACAGTGTCCATGGTCCATTAGAGGTTCAAATATGTTGCCCCTTAAAGGCTCATTTATGCTCAGCGTTACGTAGGGATTCCGACACGGACGGAGCCTCTTTTCTGTGCCCAGCGATCATTTTGTCTGTATTTCTGCACGTTTTCACAAAGCTTATAGAAATGGGTAGTACCACTGGAAACCATGGGGAGCAGTGTTGCTGTTACTACCCGATACGTAGCTCCAAAGAGACCTGAAGAAGACAAAACAGTGGCGGAAATTCCCCCTCCTCCTCTACATTTAACAGCCTCACCGATTACCGCCTCGTACAACGCTGCCTCCGTTTCATCTTTAGTACGAGATTTACATTATCAATATTCCAATGTTTGCTTTGGAGTTTGTCCTGATAAACCCCCCCCCTGGTGGATATATTGGTGAACAGCAACATGGAGGAAAAGTACGAATGTCAGAGATGGTATCATCATTTGAAATGGACAGGTACAATTTTGTACATTAAGAGAGCATAAATGGGTGTTAAGGACGGAGCGTGTGTTCCCATCACAGCCCACTGAAGAGTGTCCTTGACTCTGCGCTGTAGATCTGAAGGGTGGTTAGTCCTTTGACTGGGACGGTCCACGTCTGGGTGGTTCCTCTGGCATCTCAGCTTCCTGCCATCGGTGTGTGAGTGTTTATAAATATGTGCTTCACTGAAGATCCCTTTCCACTGAGAGATCATGGGGCAGTGCGATACAAATCAGAGCCACTTCAGGTCTTGTATTTAATAGAACAGTGGCCACTGTAATTTGAGTTATTTGAATATTTTCCATAGACATTTGTCACATCAAAGCTTTCTCTTTGATCACCTAAAATCCATTCTGACCCACAAGAACAAACTTAAGAAGATCCTTGTTTCCAATGTTTAACAACTTAAACAGCAGTTATTTTTATAGTCTGTCAGAGCTGAAACCTTAGAATAAATTGAATTAAATGAGACTCCATTTGCACGTACTTACACACTTTTCTGCATCATTTTTCTATTGAAGAAACACACGCAACATGCTCAATTAAATGAAATCCCGCCAGGGCAGATGAAAGACTTGACCAACAACCGCTCGGTGTTTTCGTCTACCTGATGTTTCTGAAATCCGATTACTTTCAAGCGTCTCCTTTAATGGGGCTTCCTCCATATTGTGGCTGATTACTAGACACTTCAACCAGGATCACAAAGCAAAGCTGTTAGGCAGAAGCAAAAAGAGGAATTTAATCTGAGGATTAGAAAAAAAAAAACACATCTGCTTTGAGAAAACACCTGCTTGCTAAGAATTCAAAAGCAAAATATGCGTATTAATTGCGCCTCGCCATATGGTCAGTTGCTTTTTAAAGGGAATGAATACAAGTGTGTGAATCTCACAAGCCGGCGGCTTTAAATATTGATGGAGGAATGCACATGGCAATATTGTTGCATGTGTGGATGAGAGCAGAAGCGGTCATCTTTAGTGCTGTGGCTGTTCTGTATTGATGCTGCAATTTAGCTTTTTATATTTAGAGATGGAGGAGTTGAACTGGACAGGAAAACGTGAATCTTGTCGTGTCCTTCCCAGCTGTGATAGTGAGCAATGATCATTAATAACTACCGATCAATACAACCTCGACTGGCGACATCCAATTGAGTCTCATCCAACAGCGGACCTTCACACACTTGCACACGCAGAAGACTAACTTTAATTCTAAGGTTTTACTTCTGTCTGAAGCTGGAACAATATGTGAAACCAAGAAAAGATGTGAAGTAGAATCTAAAACAAGAATCAAACTCTGAACTTGAATCACCTTTCTGAGCTCCGAAACTTTATGATTTCATATCACAGTTATATAAGATGCCAGGAAGAATACCTGAAGCAGATTAAAAATGGAGACAACAAATCTGTTTCGAGGTCACTGTTGCAATGGAAATATATATATATATATATATATATATATATATATATATATATATATATATATATATATTAGTTATGATTTTAATAATTACCTGTGTTAACATTTCAAACCATTACTATTCATTTTTTTTATATTTTGTAGAAATTACTCTATTTTTCCCATGTTATATTTGGGAAAATACAAAAATAAATAATAATACTTTATGAATTTTAAAATCGTTTCTTTTATTTAATTTTTCGGTTGTCTCAGTATCTTATAAAATAAGATATATAAATAATATAAAACTAACTCATTATGGAAGATTGAAGGCTGTTTGAAACCTGATAAATGAAAAAAAAACAAAAAATAAACAGTCTGTCTCTGTACGTCCTAAATCAGTGACGGGCTGGTGAGGTTTCATGAAACAGGCCACGGGATGGTGCTCTCTTCTGTAGAATATCTGGCTTAGAACAAGTACTTCAGATGACCTTAACATTATATTTTTGTAATTGCGAGTGCCACCTACTGAGCTGAGGCAATAACACCATTCAAAAATACATGAATTGAAGATACTTGTATGCATTGAAATAGTAGGTCAAAGTATAAACTATTCCATCTTTCAGACACCTAAACCACCTTAGCTTTGCTGTGTTTTGTTTACCCATCAATTGAGATGGGCTGATGAGGTTTCATGAAACAGTGTCTCAATTTTCACAGCTCAGTAGGTGGCGCTATTATTTCAAAAACTGTCTGGTTTAAGAAAATTGTTTTTCATCGCCAGGGATTGTAGAGCAGCCAGCGCCATCTAGTGGCTCCTGAAAAGAAGACACTGTTTCATGAAACCCAGCAATGAAGAGAATGATCATATTTGAAGCTTGATTTTCTAACTAAATCAGATGAAATCCAAAACAATCTTTATTGACTCTCCTGCAAAAAATGAGGACAAGGACAGCAAATTGACATGCTGTAGGAAATTGGCTCTTTTTTTCTGAAGTGACACATCTTCTTTGAACAGAATCTGAGTTTTATAATAGATTGCATTCATAGCTGAAAACATCTCTGTGTACATTTCATATTTTATTCATCAAAATAATAATGTGGTGCTTAATCCCTGCATAAAAACTCTCTCTTCACTCTCAGCGTGGACACTCTTGTAAAAAGGATGCTGATATCATACAGTCATGATATGAAAAAGCTGAACTAGTGGTAAACTGTCAGACAGAATTAAAAGCTTCAGAAGAGGTGGGGGGAAAGCAAAATGTATTATGGATTTCCCCGGCAGTAAAATGAAACCGTTGTCTATAAAAGTTCAAAAGGAAAACCGCGCATAAGCGCCACAAAAATCCTGGTGTGTCTGCACATCCACCATTATGACCAGTAATAAAAAAAAAAAAGAGTCATCGCTCAAATTCAATGGCTCTTTTATTTTCAAAAAAGCTTCACTGAAGTATTTACAGTTTGTGCAAAAACATTTAAAGGTTTCAAGGACTTTACATTGTAAGTTAAACCTCAAGGCACATACATGGGACAACATCAACATTTCATCATGAGAAAAGAAAGAAAAGTTTAACTTTGGTTCCTAAGAAAGTGTGGATGGCAACGTTTGTGAGGGAGGATGGCGATGTGTGGCAAAAATACAGCCTTTTTTTTTTTTTTTTTTTTTCAACATGCATGTGACTTTCTGTCCGTCCTCACCTTCACTCGCTCGACCAACAGTTGCCTTTGTTGGTAACATAAAGTAAAATAAACGTCACCTTGTAAGTGATGATGATAAAAAATACATGCAAATGAAATCTTGAGATTTGCACCTTCAACTGGAAAATAAAAGAATTTTCCATCTCAACCGCTCGTCTCACCGCTGAATCGATCTCGGAACTTTATTATTTTAACTCAAATCAATAAGCTTTGAGGGAGATTACGTCGGTGCACCCTGATACAAGTATAATAAACCAGCGCTGGCACTCAGGTCTGTAACATGTTACGCATAACTCCATTGGTCACGGCATTCTTTCATCAAGAAAAGAGAATATTAGGAGTAATGTAAACCGCAGAATAACCACCAAAGCTCCTTTCGAGACTGGATGAATCATTAGCTACGCCACGCACGGCTGAAGGTCTGGCACTGGAGATGAACAGGCTCGTGTTCGCGAATGTATTTCATGCTCTGTGTTGTGTTTTCGTTCCCATTAGCACTGTTTTTGACTGGAGCAACACGGCCCCCATTCAGCTCGCCGTCTCCCTCAGTCGCTCTTTCTTTACTTACACTTGGTTCCCTCTAAACACAGTCCCACATTAAACATAAGGCCAATACACGTGTCGGTTCGACATTCACCAAAAGTGGAGATAAAGCAGAAATGGCTGCGTACAAGGGCTGCACAATATATAGTTTGCGTCATGTTTCAATGTTAAAAGTAGCTGTCTATTTTTCATTGCCTCCTAAAACCTTAAAACTTTGTGTAGCATGTATGTAAATCACCGGCGCAAACTGATAAATTTGACATTTTATATTGAGAAAAACAACTTAATCCAACCAATAATCTATGTATTTCAGTGGAATCCTGAAACATAGACTCCGGTTTTAAGCCCTGCAGCTCACCGTGGTGGGAGGACGGTGCTTCACAACCACACATGATGGACTGTCGCTAAGCCTCCTGACTACTGAGGGCAGATCAAAGCCGAGGTCAGCCAGTGCAATCTGGTGCATCTCAGTGGACAATGTGTGGTGGGTGTGCTGATAGGCAGGTATTAGTAGAAAATCATAACATGGAGATGCTTTGACAACCACAGAAGATCTCAGCGTCGACAAACTCAACATGATGGTCGGAAAATAAACAAATCAAAAGGCATGTAAATGAACGGAAACAAGAATAGTTTCTGTTCTGGGGGAGTGAGTTCGCCCCGAGCATTAAGTTTTCATGTGGCACAAAAATAATTCATTCTGAAGGGATGTTCTTTTCACTTCAAGGGATAGTTTTTGGGGATGTTTATTTGCACCCTCATCGAGAAACGCATGTTAATCTCATTGGATAAATATTAATGTGCAGCCAGGACGGGTAGCTTAGCATAAAGCCATTAAATCAGCATTTGAAGTGTTGAAATAAAACCTTCATTCAGTCCAAATGAACCTTAGAAAGTGAACGTTTAGATATTACTCTTAGCTGCGCAAATGCAATACCAGCCATATTTGCATTCTCCGATGGGATTCTTGAAATATTTATACATTTATGGGACTGTTTGTAATCAAGCATTTCATGTAACAAAAGTATTGCGTAAAACAAGAAATATTTTATTTTTAGTTTAAATTAAAAAAAAGGCTCCATTCCACTTGAAATCCAATCCAGAATTTAAAGCACACCGCACCATGAATAATTGAAATGGAATGGGGTCAAATTTCAAACCCAGATATGAAGCCGAAAAATCGTCATACACTCATACATTTGTGTTTATTTCACCGGATATTCAGCTGCTAAAACCTCACACTAAAACAAATGCTGAGATCCGGTACGAAATCTGATGACATGTAAAGCAGATGGTTCATACATTCATTGTGTTTGTCGCGGCTAAGACCGACACTTGGGGATGTTTGTGCAGAGCATTACATGAAACTAGTGGTGAGCTATTGCTGGAATTACACTAAGTGCCGCTACTTTTGACCGCTGAGCTAAATCCTCCAGGAGATCATCTCGACACTCAGGGAAGTAGGAGCCCTTAAAAACGGAACTACTTTCCTCGCTGGGCCTTTAACTTTCTACACTTCAAGCAGTGGAGCACCTAACAAAGAGTTAACACACACTACCAGCGTGAGCCACATGCAGCCAAGTGAAAATAAAGTCGACATATTTTTCTCCCTTTTTTGGTCCAGGATTAAGAGCGGAGAGGGCGGAGGAGCTGAGGGCTTGATGGTGAGAACCCTTTAAGGTTGGCCCCTCAAAATAAAATCGTGTCAAATCAAATAAAGTCTTTCTAAGAAGTGTATAATGATGACCTCTCGCTGGCACCTCACAGCCGAGGAGCTGAAGGGCAGGAAAACCACTTTAATTGAGCCCATGCCGGGATCAGAGGAGAGGGGACGGACAGGAGGGGAGGAAACTGGTGATATAGGTGAATAAGTAGCTTAATCTGCAGCTTAAGGAACCGCACCAGCTTCAGGAAGTTTAGAATGAGTACTAGTTAGACGCAACCTTGCAGATATCACTTGTACCCTCCTCATTTCAGGCATTTCAAAGGTGGTTCTCCCGAGTCTTTTGTGTCGATACACATGTTAAATTGTTGCATGTAGCTGCTGATGAATCAAACACAGGTGTCTGCGGACTGAAAATCCATTTCATTTATCCAGCAAACACAATAAAACACTGTTAGTTTTACATGATTCCACATCATTAAGTGGCTCGATGGGCAGTAATACTCTAAACAACGCTGTCGGAGGATGAGTAATGTCATCGGGGTAATGGACTCCCGGGTTAGAGCAGTGGTGAGGTGATCTACGCGGCTTCACTCTTCCTTTTCTGTCTGTCTCCGGCCCGCAGTCCTGCACGCAGAGCTGAGGGAAACTGCCCCCTTGTGGCCTCACACGCCAAAACCCAGCAAAACAAAGAGCAAATGAAGGGGATTCTTCAAACACCGCGTCTCAGCACATTCATACACCACATTAAGGGCAATAATCCTTTGTTGCTTTTTTGTTATTAGCAGCTCTGGCACATGTTGCTCCACATTAAAAGCAATTATGACAGAAATACATCCTGCCTCAGGTTAAAAGCAGCCCCCTCCTTTGTTTAACAACAAAGACGTGTAAATGTAGGCAACATTTTCAGGGTGCCCGCGACGAGGTTTTTGTCAAGCCATCAGTAAATATTCCATAATCCCTCCCATCTGAGAACCACCTCTGCTCATTTCCTGCCTTGTGTTCCATTAATAAGAAAGTGCACTTCAGTTCTGTTTTTTTTCCTTCCACCTGCCGCCAATGAACCGGTGCTATATTTCCACACGTCGCTTGATGAGCAGCAGTTGCTTTTCCCCTGTGCTATGTTGTTTTTACTGACGTACAAGGGGGTAGGTGGGGGGCGGGCGGGGGCTGCGAATTTGTGTTTCACTGCGCAAAAGGCCATATTTTGCTTCTGTGGTTAGCAAAGAATCCCAGCCCTAAAAGTGCCCAACAACTTTTGTCAGAAGCTACACCCAGGGTGCTGTGATTGTACAAACCCATGTTCATGTACAGTACTGACCATCGAAAGAAAGAAGTCTTTTAAAACCCTGCTGGTTATAAAAAAAAAAACAAAACCAAAATGCTTCTAAGATAAAAAAAGGTCTCAGAGAATCCCACATTATTATCCACAGTATAAATTACATAGCAGACAGAACTTGGAAATATATATAATACAGATATATTTTACTAGAATTTAAATGTTTTCGTTGTCTACACAAACAAATAATGTGTCATTAATGGGTGTATTGTTTTGCGTGAGTGCTGTCATACTGTTTGGTGCTGCATCACGTGTGGCAGAACTCTGTACTGGGCACATTGCTGCTCTTGCAGTAGGCTATGCTGTTGTTACTGAGGTGACAGTCTCTAAATCCGATCCCCCCATTGGGAGTGTAGATGGGCTGAATGCGGAAATCTCCCTTCAGCAGCTGCTCATTGTTCAGTGCCACTATCTGGAAACTGGTTTCAGTCATCTCCAGGATGGAGTTATCCTTCTTGGTTCCAGCCTCGCAGTAGTCGTCTTTCCTTCTGCCGCGGTTGTATTTCCATTTGGTGGAAGATGAACGGCTCTTCCTGTGCATGTGCCAGCAGAAAAGGCTTAGTAGTGTTATTAGGATGATCAGCACTGCCCCGCCGATGATGCCGGCCATAAGCAGCGTGGAGTTGATGTTCTCCTGTGGAGCCTGTGCTGAGCCAGGGGACTTGGTCGGCGAGGCTGGTTTGGTCCTCGCCTCAGAGCAGATAGTATCCTCCCCGGGCCTGTAGGAGTTCCGAGTATCCAGCACATGGACACAGATCCTGTAGACAGAACGGGGCTCCAGGTTGGTCAGCGTGATCTGCCGCTGACTTCCCGCCACAGTCCGTTCCCGCATTCCTTCGTTTATTTGGCTTTGGCCCCTTTTGACCCAAGTGACCTTATAGGCTGTTACGGTGAAGTAGGACGCCCATCTGACCTCGATGCAGGATGAGTTGACCACATGAAAGGATATCTGAAGTGGGTCCTCGTAAGGAGGCAATGGACCGGGAGGGTTGGGATGGATGGGAGGTAAAGGAGGCGACTGTGACTCAAAGTAGTAAGGGATTTGTGTCGCGATTCGGGGTGAAATTGTGGTCGGGGGAGTCGTCGGAGGGGGTGGAGGCGTTGAGCGTAAGGTGGGCCAGAAGGGCAGGTCGGCATCGACTGGGCATTCGATATTATCAAGTGTCAGCTCTCTGATTGCCATGCCACGCACCTTCTCCGGACTCTGGCATACAAATCCCCGAGCATTGATAGAAGAAGGCAGTGACTTGAGCCAGACCACCACCCATTTCACAGCACAGTCACAGCGCCACGGGTTATTTCGCACCATAAGATGCCTTAAGCTTGACAGGCTGTCAAACACACCCTGCGTGAGAGTCTGAAGCTGATTGCTGGATATGTCTAGTCTTTCGAGCCTGTTTAGTCCAGCGAAAGCTGCCACAGGGATCTGGTCTATCTGGTTCTCCTGCAGGCTGAGTTTGACCAGTGACTGACTGGGCAGCAGAGGAGGGGGGAAGGTGAGGGAGTTGCGGGCCAGCGCCAGCTCACGCAGGGTGGCCAGGTCCTGGAAGGTCCCTGGCGCAATCCCCTCATCTGTTAACAGGTTTCCATCCAGCAAAAGGCGCGTCAGGCGTGTCACATTCTGAAAGGCCTCCTCCGCTATAATGGCGATGCGATTCTCATCCAATCGCAGCTCTTTCAGGTCCTCTGGAAGGCCAATGGGAACGCTGCTTAGGTGATTCTTAGTGAGGAAGAGGAGTTTGAGGCTCACCGCCTCCCTAAAGGCGCCCTCTTCCACTCCCACTGTGGAGATGGAGTTATCGTCGAGGTGCAGCTCCTCTAACCGACTTAACTGGGCGAGAGCAGCCCTGGAGATGGTTTGTATATTGTTCTCCTGCAGGTGCAGTACCCTGGTATTCTTGGGCAGATTAATAGGAAACTCATCCAGCTGGTTGCCGTAGAGGTACACCGTCTCCACGGAAGCCAGGTTATGAAGTTCAACAGGGAAGCCAGCATTGTTGATCTGGTTGTTGTGTAGGTAGAGGACCTTAAAGCCGTCCTGTATTCCCAGAGGCACTGACGTCAGGCTGCGTTCGTTGCAGTACACAAACTCTTTGTCGCAACGACACTCAGTTGGGCACGAGGCTCCCGGTCGGAACTGCAACTGTAGGCTGAGAATAACGGTCAACCATAGTTGGCAAAAGGAAGTCCAATCCTTATTCCAGGGTCCAGCCAGACACTCCATAGTGGAAAAATAAATCAGGAAACTGGCCACCAAAAGTGAAAAATAAATGCAACGGAAAATGGAAATTTAAAAAGCAATGTCATATATCCGCATAAAACCAAAACCAATTGCAGTCCACCGGTTTGGTAATGATGTAGGTCAGGCGTAATCCTGTAAATGTCAGTCCTCAGCAGCAAAGTGATGGTCTCATTAATGGTGACCAGTCCACTGACTGACTTCATCCATGCTGAGATATAAGACCGGTGCAGGGCTCTTTACTCGTCGCTCCATGCAGAGCTCAGCCAGTGCCAATTTGAAGCCACACGGTAGAGAGCCACTGCGGGCACTGCTTGTCTGTCTGTTACACACTGGTGGTCCTCAACCACGGCATCATCCAGGGAGGGTGACATTTGGAGCCACAGACCTGTGAAGGTGAAGAACAAAAGACAAAAACAGAAATTTAGATTCGGGTTTTCAGGCACGAAAACACGGGGCCTCATTAACCTTCTTTTTCAACACACACGCAGAGCATCGTTCCTCTCTCTCCAGTCACAAACAAGTGCAACAAACTGTTCCCTACCAAAGTCAAATAACGCACTGTTTAGTAGCGGGGAATCATCTGATAAATATTCAGACCAGCTCTTACACATCCGGTCCAGACATAAAGAAGGTCTTTATCCTTTTTTTTTTGCTCTGTCAGGAAGGGAATAGAAAACCGCAAGGACACTCTCATGGAAAGATTTGAAGTTTGTCAATGCCGAAAGACTGTTCTGAAATGTTATAATTGAAAATATCTCCCACCAGAAATACTAATATCACTGGACCAGAAAGGTTTCTCTATCTTTTTTTTTTTCTGACTTGCACACACATTGTGGGTTGAGCTACATGAGTAAACACACAAGCGCTTACAGTAAACAGAGGAGGTGTTTAGCCAGCGGCCTGAGCAGACGCTTGTTATTACACAAAATGCACCGCCATCCAAATCAAGAACAAAACCTTGACCAAAGAAAGCACTGAGAGCTGCTCTGGAATAGCCGTCGTATCACCCATGTAGACGTCTAGCTGTCAGATGGTGGAAATAATTTCCAGCTGCGATGGATGATCGATACAGGCGACTTCGAACGAAGCACAAGGCCGTTGGATTGTTGTACACCACAGATCCATTATTCTAAGTTTTATGACCCATCAAACATCCCTCCCAGCCTGCTGTACTGGTCACCGCTGCAAAGTTGAAGCTCCACCCTGTGTGGATGCTCCGTGACACTAAATACCGACTGGTAAAATTCAAATTCAAACACTAGATTTAATGTGCAAAAAAAAAAAAAATGAATAGTGATGTGTGTATATGTGGATGCTAGAATACAGTTGGTGACAAGATGGACACCACACAAATTCTGTGACAATCCTTTGACATGCAACGGTGATCTACTTTTCTAAATTGAAAGTGCTAAATTTAATCAAATAACCTTCGGGGGAAAGGGGGGTGAGGAGGGGTATATGCAAGCACACGAGGCGATAAAATGTGCTGGCAGAGCAGCAGAGTCAACAGCAGAAGGCAGCAGCATCAAGATTATTATAGCTACATAAATAACATGTCAACAGGAATCCAAATAATGACCTTTAGCAAGCAGCTGAACAAAGAAACTTGATGTGGACAGGCTGGATCATGAGAGGCGAGGATAGTCGGAATTAAAACTAGAAATGTACTTTTTTCTCTCTTTTCTCACACAGCTTCTCAGCCCAAGATGAAGACTGCGATATGTGTCCAGGACAATCCGATTGGAACTGGATGAGCCATGAGAAATTGAATTAAAAGTTTAAAATGGATCGTGTATTTGACAGTAGTTTGCTTCAAAGCTTCCCCACAGAGAGGTGTTTATTTGAATGGTTTCAAAAGGAAGCCAGGAGCAAACCCTCCTCCAAAAAAAAGGCAGGTTTTCTCGAGGGTGAAAATGTGGATCGCTCTGCTTTGTAGCCAGTAATCTTCAAATAACTCATTAACAGGAGTGGTTCGATTGCTGGGGAATAAATGATGTGAAATGTCGTTGGGGATTGGGCACGATTGCTTTGGATGTTGTATCTCCGCAACTTCGATTGAAATAATAGAGTGGTTTCTTGAGGAAAGGTGAGCATCGACTGTACCTTAACCGAGCCTTTCTTCATGGCAACCCCCCTCCACCATGTTCAACTTTTGCGCCTGGTTCCAGCGTCTGTCCTTCATGCGGTCCTACTGTGTGATCATGCGTAAAGGTCCGTTTGGCACCGCGTCGGCTCCGATCGCCACCTCGAGCCTCAGCATTATAATTCCCTCAAGTCAAAAAAAAAAAAAAAAAAAAAAAAAGAATAAAGAAAGTCCAGACGGCTCTCTCTGCGTGTGCGACTTCTTCTGCCTTCGGGTGGAAACGGGAGCTGCGCTTCACCAACTCCGCACCGGGAGAGGAGCGAGGAAAGCGGGCTGTTGGTAGCGTCCACCTCTCCACCTCCGCGGTGTCAGAACCGTCAGGACGCTGGGGTGTCCGGATCCATGGCGGGCCATGACGGCCAGCTGCCTGCGTCCGGGTCCTTATTCCAGCAGCAGCGACCAAGTTACCTTCAGTGTCTATGCAGCTCAGACTGACTTCCCCGGAGTTGTTTTCTTAGATGGATCCAGTTGATAGTGCGACGTGTGCGCTCTCTCTCTCTCCCTCGCTCTCTCCCTCCCTCTCTCTCTCCCCCTCTCCCTCTCTCTCCCTCCAGTCCCTCCTCCTCAGAATAAAGAATGCATCTCCTCCAGAAGCTCCATGATGGCTTAGAGCCACAGATCCTCCCTGCTGCCCTCACACTGCAGAAAATAGTTGGTCTCCCTTTTTCCTGAACGACCTCACCCCTGCTCGGCTCTCATTTGCATCCTAATCCAAGAATCTGCATCGAACTCACACCTTCATCAGGAGTAGAAATCACACTCTTCCGATCCACATATGGAGAGATAGAACAACCCCAGTTGGCTTAGAAAGAAGAACCGGTGTCTGGAGCTGGGGCTTTTGACAGATAAAGACATCGATTTGAATCCATGACTGTGGGAAGAATGTGATCTAATCTCATCGGTTCGCAGTTCATGTTGCCTTTCTGGACCATTGCACTTTGTTCTTTAGAATGTCACTCTACTAGTCACATTTAGAGACACGGTCTGCACCTACTTGTAGTGATACAACAATGTCCCAGTCATTTCAATGAGAAACAAAAGCAGGAAAGAAATGTGAGCACATACAGGCAAAGAAGACTTGTGCATAGACAATATTTAGGTGTTGAGAATACACAGAATAAGTACAGTAATGTGTCCTGCTTTATATGAAATTTAAAGTTATAGTAACATTATTATTATTCATTTGTTAATGTTAATAATAAGGTCATTTTGTTTTCTTCCAAAAATGATCAGTTTTTAGCCCTTCTAGGTTTTTCTCAACCCAAATTGCAAAGAGCAATACTCAACACTGGTTGTATCACTACAAGTGAAGAGGTTTAAAATAAACACATTTTGGGGCATGAAGGGAAGAAAGTGGGACGAAGGTAACCGAAGAGATGTTTGCAAAGCTTTACCTGACTCAGTTCAACATGAAGGTTATTTATTTTATTTAAAAAAAAAACGTGGTTTGCAGCAATTCAGAAGACAGTATTATCATTTCGACAGTTCATTTCTGAACATTAAAAAGAGTACAATGAAAAACTGCCATTGTTATGTTGTCCATATAACAGTTTGGTGGATTTATATGGTTATTTTATTTGTTTTAATCCCCCTCCTCTAAGACCACACTCATTTATTGTCTATTGGGCAGATACCAGATATTATTATAAACTAGTAGTTAGTAGCATTAGAGTCAAATTTAATAATATAGCTGCAAAGTCATTGACTGGACTGACAGTATTCTGTCACGCTAAACTGAAGTCACTCATCATATTGTTTGCGCCAGTGGTGGTGTTTCGTATCCTACCTGCACACGGAACTGGTGTCTCATCTCTAAGCAACAAAGGTCACCACAGTGCGAGTGGCGAGAACAGCTTTCTGGAGAAGTTCCTGCTTCCTCTTTCGATGTCCCACAGTCGGGAAATTCAACGTGTCACAGCAGCCAACAATGACAAAAATGACACATACCAAATACTTAAAAGATACACAATGGATGTCAAAGACGTCCACAAAGCATCAGCATACATAAAAAAAAGTAAAGACAAATACCCATAATATATAGTCAAACATCATGTAATATATATAAAATATATTGTTATGAGTAAATAGATAATAGACAATACATAGATAATAATAAATGTCAGGTATAATAAGTGTCAAACTGCAGGCCCAGGGGCCAAAGCAGGCTTGACATTCCACTTTTCTTGGCCAGTAAGATGCGATCATTGCACAGAAATGTCCAAAAACCTGACAGTGACGATAGATGAGAAGCAGATGCTTCAAGGAAAGTGTCTTTCATGTTGGAATTTGTGTTAAGTATTTTGACACCAAACACTCTGTTACGACGTCATTCGCCTAAAGCAGATACTGATGTTGCGTTCTATTCCAAAATCAGAATGACGTTGGTGCTAGAGCCGGGACTGGAAAGGCTGTTTTATTGCCCTCTTTCCTGGTCCAGTCGGTTCTGTGACCATTCATTTTTCAACATGAAGGACGACTCTGGTGTTGATCACAATCTTCAGTGTCTAACTGCGGTGCACAACTAGTCAGCTGTTCCCATGTTTATGTGCACAAGAGGTGCAGTGTTTAGTCAGTCGTGAATCACGGGAATAGATAAGCAACTTGAACCTTTGAGTTCCAAAAGAAAACCTCAAGAATTCATAGAAAAGCAACGGATTTCCATTGAACAAAAGCGGTATTGGGTTGAGCAAGATTTTACACGGGTGCAAGCATCATTTCAAGGCCATTGTCACTGGTTATGTAACTCAAATGGAGGTATCAACTGTTTAAAAAAAGGGAAATTCTAAACAAATCCCCCTAAATACTGTCACTTTCTTTGTTGCATCACTGAGCTAAACCATCCCTTGTCTTGTCCGATCTTATCTAATCTCATCTTAATTACAGTTAGATAATTGTCCTGCAGGAAAAGGCTCCATACCGTCTTTGCTTCCCGTCCTTTCTTCCTCAAGCATTTCCACGCAATGACAGCCACTGTAATTCCATCTGACTGTTGTTGCTCCGGTGCACCGACACACACCGAGCACTGCTGCTCAGCCCACACGTTTCACACACCTTAAATTTAGATGGCCTTTATTAGTCCCGCAGTGGGGAAATTCAACATGTCACAGCAGACGCTGACACACATCAAAGACACTAAAGATGCGCAACAAACATCAAAGACGTCCACAGAGCATCAGCATAAGAGAAAGAAGATGAAGTAGCAAGCTATCACCAAATAGTAATATAATAAATACCCATAATATATAAAGATATATCACGACAAAATAAAGAAAATATAAGTAAATATATAAGACTTGTATAATGATAAATTATATAAATAATAAATTGTATAAATAGATGGCGCCATTCATCTGGTTAGTTTGACTGAAGCGACTTTGTTTTCAGAGTCGCTCTCTGCACGCAGGAGAGCTTTTGCTTTTCAAGCAAGGATGAGTGGAAATTGAAAGAAAAAAAAACATCGTAAACCCGTCATTTCACGGCCATGATAACCTCATAAATATTTTCTTTCATCTTTCATCCGTGGCAATGGTGTATGTCACTGGCATTGTGACTTGCAAAGGTTCCCACTCTGCGGTCAGTGTGTGTGCAGCAATGTCAAGAAGAACAGTTTGTATGACATCACTTTCATCAGCACTGGGTTAAAGGGGTAAAAATACATAAAGAAAAATGGGGGATTTGTAAAACCATTCTGCCCCATTCATGTATCAATTCAACGATCTGATCTGAAACTGAGGATTTGCTGACTGAATTCTGGATCTGCAACATGACCGGAGCTGGACACAAAACTGTAGCTGCTTGTGATGGTAGATAGTAGATGAGGTTTCATGAAACAGTGTCCTGATTTTCAGAGGCCACCAGGGGGCACTGTGTGCTGTTAAATGTTTGGACTTGAACATCTAATTCAATGAACCCTTACACCATTTGAAACCAAGAGCGCTATCTAGTTTCATCAACCCTCCAATACTGTTTCATGATGCCATCACTAGGAGATTCTGTTTTATAGGCCTCTGCTGAGGATCGGGTTCCACTATCACTTTAATCGCACTATAGATCACTAAAAAATAAATAAAAATATATTCCTGGATATCAAATAGACAGAAACTAGAACACTTGAGGTGCTGGTCTCATCGTGTTTGAGTCTTCAAGGCTCTGGGAATCTTTTCTACGGCATATTCAAGCACCACAGCCACATCGAGGTAATTTCACTTTCATGCTTTCAGTCATGTTTTCCATTGTTTTTACTGGTTATGAGCAGAGTCGGCCGCATGAGCTACAGTGATAGAAGCTGTCCAAGTCAGTGACCGATACCTCGTAACCTTCCTGTGTCCAGATGGAGGTTCACAACATGGCTAAAATTGAATCACCCATTCATTGCAACATTGTGGACACAGGCTAAAAATGTAACTGTGACTTTCTATCTTTTTCACTGACAGGGAAGGGAATCATTTCCCCTCATTTCTTTATTATTTTGTTGTCAAGCGGTCCAAAATGTCTTTGCATTCAGGCGAAACAAGCCTTTAAAATGCTGTCAATATTGTGTCAAAGCAGTTCCACTGGTGAATAGCCATTAAAATGAGACACACTTATATACAGATATATATGGCATTCAATCTACCTGGATAATGTTTGTGGCCTGCACGTAGCGACTGATCCCATCTCCAGCATGTAGAGTGGGGACCAGACTCCAAAACATATTCGGGACAAAGGTTTATTATCAAAGCAAATTAAAGTAAAGAACACATCAGTTCCACCAATAGACATATTTCCATGAGAACTTCCGATATCAAAACAAATGGCCTCCTCAAGACCCCAAAGTTTCAGGCAACTCAGTGAATTTGGCCCACCACAAGTGTTGGATCTGATCTGGGATCCACTGGCTGCCATGCAACACTGATGAAAACAGCAAATGTGTAGGATGTGACTGGTATGCGTCGGCTTGAGGAATATTCATGTTTTCCCAACAGTTCCTTGATAAAAACACGATTTAAAAAGATGATTCATGCGTCTGGTTTTCCTCATATTCATGGCAGCTGACCAGGAAGATAATAGCTGAAGAGATTAATTCTAACATTTCAGTTAGGTTTACAGATGGTCCGCATCTGCGCGAGACAATAAGAGCAATGTACTGAAACTACAAATGTAAACACAAAGGGGAAATATTCTCTTGTTGATTAATAGCATCAAAACACATTTATTACAAACAAGTGTTTCAAGCGCTCCTTCAGGGAAAGTGTGTATTTAGCTTCATCCTAGAAATTCAATGATACAAAAGGTGTTTAGAAACGCAAACACCGTTCACATCTGATGAGTCATTTGATCCGCAAGAAGCCGAACTTTTAACCAACGGTAGTTTTGCCTGGCGACCTCCAGTAGCATGCATAACCCATGGAGGCAATTCCAAACACATCAGTGCATTGATCTCTAGAATCACCTTTGTCATTTTGCCGGCTCAGGGCCGAGCAGGGTCTTCTAATGTGTCAACATGGCAGCGGATGATTGGTTCGTGAGTGCTCACCTCTCATGTTTAATTGTGGCTGTCATGCCTGCGACATGGGCGTCCGCGCGAGCTCCAGTCCGCGGCGCTTAATTCCGTCATAAATCAGGCTTCTGCGCATGGCATGAATTATTGATTCCGGGAATTTAGAGGAAACAGTCTATTTTTATTTTCTCCTTGTTAGACATGTTTTCGCAGTGCTGAGCGCTTGTTTTTTGGCCGCCACCGACTGGTTTTAGAACGTCCTTTCTGGCATGCAGATGAGGATGAATTGAGAAAGGGATGTTTTTTTTTTTTTACTGGACCAACGTTTGGGATGAATGGAATATCTGGTTAGGAAGCAGGGGCTTGGTCAAGTCTGACGTCGAAATTGAGAGAATGTGACTTTGACTGAAGGGTGAATGCATGTCTTTGCTTGTTTGTCTGAGTGCCAAACTGCATTCTTTTAAAAGTGTGTCCTTAAAAATCAATTTCTTATACGAAGCGCCTGGACAGGAAATGGAATAGGCTCGCAGTCTCTACCATAAATTCTGGACTATAGAGCGCACTGGAACATAAGCCACACCCACTAAATTTAAGAAGGAAATAGATTTTGGTCATACATAAGTGGCAGCGGTCTATAAGCCAGTGGTAGAAAGGTCAGTTCTGCTTAAAAATGCATGAGGGTCACTTCGAAACTAGTTTTGAAAACGGGCTCCAGCATGGAGACTGACTCCTGATACAACACGGACAATGTTCTGAACTTGAATCATCAACTTCTCACATCTTTTACTGACATAAAAGCGCTCAAAAGCGATGCGATGAGGCTCAATATTTTGGCACTGTGATGCTCCAGCTGTAAAAATCCATATATTCGCCTTGGGGTTAAAATGAAAAAGCAGCTCATTGTCCAGAATTTACGATAAACGAAAGATGAAATTTTACATTTAGCAGCGGGGTTTACAACAAACCTTCCCATGACAATTGAGCAACTGTTAATTTAATTCACACACACTGCGTAAAGTGTTGAACCGCTATATTTTGGATACAATTAACTCCATTCAGTATCTACCTCTGTTGACCTAAAACACGTTCATCTGGTTTAGGTGTCAACCGTAAACTGTGACTACTATCAACAGAAAAAGGTCAAACGGTTAATAACGGTTTGTTTGGGTTTTTGGAAGAAGAAGTTCATGTGTTTATTTTGGTGTCCTTTGTGAGACTGTTATTAGATGCACGCTCTCTGCGTCTTAAAGTTGTAGCCAACTATAAGCCAAGTAAACATGTCGCCGGACCTTTGAAAAAATAAGGTGTGAAAAGACTGCCGAACATATTGTGATATCAAATAAGAATAATAAAACACCACGTACGTTGCTATAAAAGCAAGGGGAAACAGTTTTCTGAGAAACAACCTGAGCCATTTCAAGTGTGGAAATCCCCCTTCCCTGCGTGACCCTCAGACCTTCCCAGAGATTTGGTGTGGCACATTTACTCTGCATGCTTCTCTACATTGATAACAGTTCATATACACATGACCCCCCCGAGCACTTCAAAGCCTGTTCTGTCCATCTGCTCCCGCTCGGGCCCCTAAACTCTCCTACAGGAGTTCAGCTGAGGGCAAAAGAAAGTGCACACAGATATGCAGATATGTTTATCCCTTGGTTACACTCACTCAGGTCCCAGGAGAGATCATTAGCTTATCGCATTTCTCCCTGCAAGAATTTAGATTTGGACACTGAGAGGCACTTCAAAGGTGCCACTTCCATTTGAGTTGGAGAAATCCTCCCCTCAACTATCAGCGGCATCTCTGAGGGCGCTAACAGCAACATTTGATATCGGACCAAAGCCCCGGTGTAATCGGACGCGCCACCGGAGGTTTCGTGCGGCTTGAAGACAAATATGGTGATTATGTTTAGAGCGGGCGATCGATGCGTTCATTAATATCTGAGGTGATGTAATTATGTTTACGACGCAGAGATGATCAATCTACATGTGTCTATGGTCAACGCTCCCCGAAGACAACGCCGCGCTTCTCATGTGGACTCCTCCACCCGGGAAAACTTCGGCTTATTGAAAATACAAATCAATTTCACGATAAACACTCTTTATTTATTCGGCTCTCCCTGGTTCAACGCTAACAGGAACTGGGGTGCAACTATTTCACATATTTACAAGAGCACTGATGTTGCTCTTTAGTTCAAGATTTTAAGTCATTTTCCAGTGAAACCTGAAAATGTTAGCAGGCAAATCATCTACCAAAACATAAGCTATATGGACGCAGATGAGTTTCCTCTGAACTCTTTCTGGACTCCCCATTAGAGGTCTAGTAAGGACCTTGACCAAGGCTCAGTCCAGGTGACCAGGGATCTATGCCACAGCACAGATCCCTCCCAGATCACATGGTGTGCCATGTGCCCAGGGTCAGATCCACAACAGCCTTGTTACTTGTGTGAAGGATCTCACGGCAGGAGGGAGAAGTCTGGGCATCTTTGCTACGACCGCTGCCTCCTTGACCCCCCTACAATATACATATATATACATATACATATATATATATATATATATATATATATATATATATATATATATATATATATATATATATATATAGAGAGAGAGAGAGAGAGAGAGAGAGGGATAGATAGATAGATAGATAGATAGATAGATAGATAGATAGATAGATAGATAGATAGATTGTTATTTTCTGTTATTTTTAATTGAAGAATTTCAAATCCTCTCTGTGCTGTGGTGTCTAATACTGTTTGTCTTAACCTGTTTACTGGTTGTTTTTGTGTGTCACTGACTTGTTTTCTTTTTTTTTTTTTTGATTCAGTGTTGCAGTTTTTTGTGTGCACAAACACACTGGCGAAACTGACACACATAGCTGACGGTAAACACACAACATTAAAATAAACTTGAAAAAGCAAAATCCCCATAGTGTAATACATGGTTATTTTCCCCAAGTTATTCATTTGAGAAGTTTAAGTTAATAAAAAAACAGGTTTTTTTGGGGGAGAGTAATTGATGTTTTCATGAGTGTGTCCCCAAGTAAACATTTATTTTCCCCCAGTCCTATTGGGGCTGTATTTTATTGTTTCCTTCTGTTTTTTGGCTCGACAACAGACGCAGTCTATAATGTGGTCCCATTGGAAACGTAATCGCCCACCTCAGATCGAGAGGATTTGGAGAACACGTGCTGGTGTGATAAGTGGTTTTCAAAAAGCTGTGATAAACGTTACACGCATGAGATGCAGTTAAGCCCAACAACACACTCAATTGGTCAAAATGATCTGCTGAAGTGTTGAATCATGACATAAAATTGTGGTGTGGACTTGTGTCTTACTTGTGTCTATCTAAGGAAATGGTCTGTGAGATTTCAAGTTCCCCACTACTATCAGTTATTCAAGGCAATATCCAACTCATATTTAAAAAAAAAAGCCTCTGTCAAAACCAGGACACTCTTCATGCTCCGGTCAGGGAGTAACACGGTGAAAATGCGTTTGACCGTTGACAAGAAAAAAAGAGAAGTCTGAGTCTTTAACATTATCACATCGTTCTCTTGTCGACTCTCTTCCACGAGGAGACAGAAAACGGTCTGTGGAGCCTGTCAGAATGCCGGAGATGCTCAATCAGACTCATTTCACGAGCGATGACTGTGAGAATTAAAGCAGTGGGAGAGTGAGCGGCGGGTTTCTGCCTGAATGCTGCCCTGTGCTGAAGCCAGGCTGTAAAAACACTTAGTTGACAACAAGCAAGTCCCTGTAGTTCTGCTGAGGGAGGGGCGGCGAGAGAAGCCCGGTGGTATCAGTGGTCGCCCTGGAAAGACTCGCTGGCAGAAACACGGAGCTCTTCTAAGTTGCCGGAGGAGGGAGGGCCAGATTGTTAGCTGCAATTTTTGGTGACACGAGGATGTCATGTCGTCGCCGTCTTTATGGATTTTAAGCGGCAGGCGAGGTCTTTTACAAGGTATAATTGTAAGGATGAGTGCTGGCAATTTCAAGATGACACATGCTTCTTTCCACGAATAATAAACTGGGAAAGATCAATCCCGGCGTGCAGCCTGTTAAGTGGAGTGCATTCTTGACAGTATATTACATGTTGTGCATGTCATGCATTGAATCTGCGTGACACAACCGTCTATCAAGTTTGTGAGACGATAAACATTTATTGGCCTTAAAGGGCAGGAAAACATGTGGCCTCCATGTTTATGAAGGCTGTGTACATAAATTCTCTTAGTGGACCGTCATTACGTTGCAACAGGACAATGTGATCTACATGTAAATAGATATTTTCATGTCAGTAAATGCAATTTTAAGCTTAAAAATGTTGAGCTGTTTTTGTTTTTCGCTTCCAAATTTTGCCTCTAAAGAAGACAAAGACTAGGAACATGGTGATTCTCTAGTGCGGAAAGTCAGTTGTCATGAGATCTAATGCAGAATGACGATACAGAGTTAGTTATGGCTCTATTCAGATGGGTTAGAGAGAGAAGCTGGGAAAGTCACGTGCAGATTCCAGTGAAATGGTTAGCAAATGTTGGGCATGAGGAAGGGAAGATTCAATGATGATGGCGTTCTGGATCCAGGAAGTCTGCACTCTCTGAGTGATTTTGTAGTTCACACATGGTCATTTCAGGTGTGTCAAACAGTGACTAGAGTGACAACTGAAAATGTGGACACTGCAACACTGTTTCATGATACCTCATCGACCCATTTCTAACAATGGGTTAGGGCTCGATAGGAGGGGGACATTTGACTCCTTTGACACATCAGTGGCAACGTGGAAGGTTTACGTTGGCATCATTATTGGACGCAAATATCCACTTGAGAATTATTGCTACTCAAAAATCTAGATTGTTCTTCCTTCATTTTTGTCATTTCACCAACTGTTTTTCAGTCATCCTGCTGAATTTATCATAGTATTTAATTTGTTAATTTTAATGCTGTAGTCACATAAAGAGACCAAGTCCAAGACTTCAAGAGCCACAGACCAAGTTGAGACCAAGACCAGTGAAGGGTGAGGCTGAGACAAAACTGAGCCCAGATCATATTTAAAGTTTGTTCCAATGAACTTCTTGATTTATTTTGCAAATATTACGACAGTTTCTGTTGCGCTAAGAAATAAAAGTGTGCTGCTGTGTTCTGTATTGAGTTTGGTCTCTGTCTTGGTTTTTCCCCCCTCATTGGTCTCGGTTTTGGGGCGTCAAAGTCTTGGTCTCTGTATGCTCTGGTCTCCATCTTGATCCGATCTTGAGTTAGATAGTCTCAACTATAGCACCACCATCGAGGAAAGTACAAAAGAAAGAGAGTTGCATGGACAGAATTTTTTACTTTTTAAAGATAGATTGTCTACGGCAGGGGACAGAGAGACATACCACCTGTCTGCCATGTAAGGACAATTTAGTGTCATAAATGTACCTTTTTGGAGCAAACGGGAGTAAACTTGAGTACCCAGAGGACAAACAAACGCCACAAAGAGAGGAACCAGGTTCACCCACAAAAGATTTTAACAAGCACAATAGTGAAATCCCTGGTTGTCCATCAAAAAATAAATGATTTACAATAAATAAAAATAAGAAAAATTGAAATGATGATGATGGATGTTGAACATAGAGGAGCCATATCCGCAGAATAGCCACCCAGACATATCATTTGCTGTTCTCGGTATTATCTCACCTCAGGATGAGGAACGCAACGTAAAGCGAATGAATAAAAAAGCCTTGCGTTCGACCTTGTAATGTGACAAATTAAATACTTTGTAACGCGCAGCCAATCGAGGTTTGAGCAGTTAAAAGCACACAGCAGAAACTCATTAGAAGCCTTCTTGTTTTGCAAGAAAATTAAAAGCACCCGAGAGACAGCAACTTACAAGTGATCATCAGAGAAGGAGCAGAGGGGAAGGAAAATAGACAGATGCCAGGAAGCAGCGGGTCGCGGGGTCACGCGAAAGATGGGACTGATCCCACCTTCAATCCCTGCAGCTTTCGCTGTGTTTGAAGCCACATCTGGCCTAGATTTCCCCTCCTGACTTGAGCAAAGAGGAAGTCTTCTATGTGGGTGGAAAGAGGCTCATGGCGGCTCTGGCCTCCCAGGATATACTGCGCAAATACTGTAGATCTACGAGTCGCTTAATTCGGTTAGAGAACAGACTCGCGCTCCTCGGCCTGACTCTCCATGTGTCATGGTGTGAGCGGGGCGAGCGTTGGAGCGGCGCAGGTGGTGGATCAGTCACTCAAGTGAGAGTAAAGGTTATTGGAATTTATTGAGGGGTGTTGGCGGGGTGTGACCGGCTATAAAATCATGGATCAAAATGTCGCGCTGGCTGTTTTATACTGTAAACACTTTGAATCCACAGTTAATTAACGGCATCAGAGACGTCCTGCCTACAGCATCTCAGACCCTGCAGGAGATCAGTGCAGGCAGATGCAGGCTGTGGAGAACGGCTGTTCTCTTTTCATACCTTCTCAAAGCAAAAGTTATTTTATCTTTTTATCTGTAATATTATTTATTGAGACATGAATGTTTGAATGGCAAAATTGACTATTTATTTTAGTTATTTTTTTCTTTTTTTTTTTCTTTTTAAGGACTTACATTGATAAAATATTTAATATCATTTTTGGATTTAATGTTTGAATTTATATTGCACAAAAACGTTTTTTTCTTTTTTTCTATATGTCCCAAATGGCGGTTTCTTCTTCTTCTTCTTCTTTTAAAGAGTCAATAACTACATTTTCAGTAATTAAAATTGAAATATTGAACACTAAAATCAGACATGTCAATGTGTTGATCAACCTGTTTCAGTCAAACAGTTTGTGACTAGTGGACTATCGAAAAACGGTAAACATGAGTAGCAGCCCTTATTCATTCATTGAAATAAAGACATTAAATACATCATTTTTCAATGATGTATTTGAAATTTATTGAAATAGTGATAAACATCACAAAAAAAATGACATTAGAAAAGAATGTAACATTTCCTAGTGGTCATTTCGCTGTTGTGCGTTGGCCTCATGGAAGCAGATACCTCCAGGAAAAGGGCCACATCTCACATGCAGCTTCCCCCCAACTAAAAAATGGTCAGATAAGAACGAAAGAACTCTCATCCATGACGTCTCTCGCAGCTATTGCCATTTATTCCAGCATGCAAACTCCAGCAAGTCTTCACAACATCAGCTCCTGCTGCCAGCTAATTCAAACAAACAACCTGGACTGAAATAAACATGACAGCGACAACAGTTTTGTTTGAAGAACTTATAAAAGGGGCTCCTATTGTTCGACTAAACAGGACTCACAATTAAACAAAACAATGTTCCGGCTCTTGTTCTGGTGGTGCTATATACACATATATATATGTATACTTTTTGGTACCAGAGCTGCAATAAGGATGACAGCAAACCTGAAAGAAAATACCTGCGTACTTTCCACCGCCTTTCACTGGGACTAATAAAGCATTAACTTCCTGTCCGGTCCTATTAGAGTGGATTGGATCTCACACGTGGTACCAAAACAAGCAGGTCCTGACCTCACATGCTTCTCTCAGACCAGCACCTTGATTTGATCAGGATGGCACAGCTGCAGATGGCTGCGCCTGCGGTCCGGCGACAATCTGTGTTTATCTTCAGCTTTCCTCTCCAACTAATGACGCCAACCGTGAGCCGGCGAACGCCGCGCTCCCCTGAACCCTTCTCTCGCCGACAGCTTCTCCTCGCCGCTGATTTATTACTGCATGATTTCAAATTAGTGCCGCCTGGTGCACGGCTCACAACAATTTACGCCCACGTGACCGGAGACGCGAATTAATTACTGCGTTTAATTACAAGGTAATTACTATATTACAATAATGATTGGCACATAGTCAGTTAAATGCCCCATCGTTGTTGGTGACATTATTTCATTTAGTTGGAAAAAATGAATATAGCTGTAGACAATTCATGTATAGTTCATAAGGTTCACAAACGCCAGTCCAGTTTGAAAGTTTTACGCCGCACACAACTTCTGAAAGTTGCTGCTCAGCCAGATCCAGATATAAGAGGCAGTGATGGTCCGTCTTCCAAGGCAGAGCAGAAAACCACATTTCACAGAGACGCTGTCGATCATCTTACGTGATTCTCGGAAAGATATGGTCCAAATTTGGCGCTTGTTTTCACTTCACATGACGTCAAAAAGATTATCTGGTATCTAGTTTTTTTTTTTTAGGCCGCGTTCTTAGGAGGAAACCAGAGTGCCCAGGGGAAACCCACGCAAGCACAGAGAGAATTTACAACCTCAACAACGCAATTCACTCCAAGACTTGCCTCAAGTTGGAATTGAACCGATGACCTTCTTGCTGTGAGGCTGCAGCCTGAACCACTGCTCTTTCAGTAGCTAATGTCGTCCTCATTTCCATCTGATTTTATTGAGTTTCAAAGGGCAACTATTGGGATGTTTATACTCTCACAAGCCATTCATTTGGTTTTCATCAGGTTTCAACCGCAACCATCACATCAGCAACTTTCCAAACTTGTCTTTTCCAATCCAGTAGAACATGACTTCGGGAGATGCTCCAGGCTGGTGGTGCTATTTATGGCATGATCATCTCAAAACAGGTTGGAAACATTGTACACTCCACTCTGGGCCCCTGTCAGGGGAATGGGCTGCTTAACCATGAGCAAAAACGCTTGGCTATTTTTTCCTGCAGCACCAATGCAAAATTACATTTGAAAATTG
Organism: Synchiropus splendidus; assembly: GCF_027744825.2. Classification (NCBI taxonomy): domain Eukaryota; kingdom Metazoa; phylum Chordata; class Actinopteri; order Syngnathiformes; family Callionymidae; genus Synchiropus; species Synchiropus splendidus. The sequence goes on along the minus strand of NC_071345.1, from coordinate 4,653,203 downwards.
CGGCTAAAGTAAAATAGAATGTAAATGTTATCCAGAATAAGATTCATATAATAATGCTGTGTAGTGTATTGCTGGGATTATAGCCAAATTCATGTTTCAAAATGACAGATTTTCGCAAAATACAGAGATTAAAATAAATAGATATATAAAAATCAAATTCATTTTGCAGCCAACACACTTGGGGATTGCAATTTTTTGGCATTTCAACTTATCATTATCATTGTTTTATCATTTTATTTCTGTCAATAAATGACTTCTTATCGCCAATTCATCACAAATAACCTGAAATTGGAAAACATATCTATTACGTTTTCACAGTTGCCATTGGTTTGTTTGTTGGTTTGGTTTTATGATTGAAAAATAAATAAATAAATACAATTCAGCATGAATAAATGGGAGTTTTCAATAGAGCCCTGTCATATTTTCGTTCCACCTCCTCAGTGAAATATCCCCTGATGCATGAGACAGGAAGTTGGACGTGTCCAGATGACATCACGAGCCAAGTGAGTCAAAATGTAATTATTTAGTCAGAAGTTGCTAAGCTACGCCGTCTAATCCGTTGCCACACAGATGACACAGCTTGTCGTCGCGTATCATGTGTCGAAATTCAATATTCTTATCCTGTTTTCATATATACTTCCCTCCCTCCTGGTGAATTCATCATCATTAACTGACTCTTCGTGTTATTTATCCAAGCAACAATCAGCCCGGCGGTATTAGCCTTGGCAAGTCGCTCCGTAACATCATACTTTATGGTATAAAAACCTGGCCAGTGGTCCTCGTCTGCTATTTCGGAATATTGCTCACTGGTTGAAATGAAAGTCAAACGCCCGGGAGGGACACAGATGCAGATGAATGTGGATCTTTCCCATCAGATGTTTGTGCTTCATCTTTGTTTTGCAGCATCAGCTGATGCTGCTCCCTATAAGACGTTTTTCCTAGCGCTGTTTTTTTTTTTCTGTTTCTCTTGTTAAAGAACAAATCTGCAGTCCAGTCTGGTCACTGTGGTTTTCACCCCTTGTTACCGCTCCCTTCCCTCTTTTACTTTCACTCACCACTGCGCCAAACCGCCCTAGTTTAGAAATAGTCTGACAAAACATCCTAGGGGTGTCTCTCTGTGGGCTCCAACATGAAAATTACCGCTCCTTTCAGGGGGCCACAGGGGAGGCTATTTGAATCAGAGCGCCGTGTTCAGCCTTTATTGGCCTTGTCTTTACATCCCGGGAAGGGAGAACAAAGGGGCTCAGAGGACCAGAGCCTCGGAGAGGACGGGACAGCGATGAGCTTGGTGTGAGCAGTGATGTAAGGCCCATCGATTCGCGGGGATATGCTTTCACTGCTGGTTCCTCTGAGAGCGGGAGATCATTCTCCCCCCTTCGCTCAGGTGGCATGAGGCCCAAGCCTGGCGCCTGCCACCCTGCCCAGATTAATTGAAGCATGCTGTTGTAAATGAATAACATATGGCTAATATCGCCGCTTCCCCAGCACATGCAAGCATCACCTATCCTCCTTCATATTGTGTTTCAGGAAACACCAATGTCTGCCGGCGTTCAGCAGAAACCTGGCATGCACAGTGTGTGAAGGAATCTGGACTGGTGTGTGAAAATACTGGCATGTCATGACATGTCACCTGTTCCACATATATGTTATGATGATAATGATCGCACTTTCCACCTTTCATGCTGTAAAATGTGCGACACCCATCTACTATAGAAGTCCCTTATTTTGCAGTAAAATAAGCCAGGTGCCTTCTCAAGTGCCTGCTCAAGAGGCCCCTTGCCACACATTGGAAAGACCCCATGGCTTGCAAGCCTTAATCATATTTAAAAAAAAACATACAAACAACAAGTGTTTTCCTTATAAGAATATTTAAGTCCATCCAGTCCCTCAATCCCACCTAAACCAACCCATCCTCACTCCTATGCTGTGAGATACTGACCTTGGGAAATGCTCTGTTTCATCCAATACTGATGCCAAAGGCGTGTCAACGGATTCCTATCCTGTTTAGCGTTCCTGGCAGGGGGTGTAGATCGGGTATTGCATGTGGAGCATGAGGAGACGTGTGACAAAAATGCACTGCCGTTTGACAGAGAAGTGACATGTAGCTACACATAGAATGAATGTCATCCCATAGTCTACCTAACCCCAACCTTTGTCTGTTTTTACGCTTTGCGCTGCCGAGGCCTAAAGTGTCAACACACTACGCTGAAGGCTGCCTTTCTTGTCAGGTGTTGCCTGAACCTCACATTTATATTAGCTCAGTCAACAAAAGTTGTTGATCATTGTGTTAAAAAATAATATGATATTTAAGGGTGATATCCAGATATTTCATGAAAAAAGAATGTGTTTAAAATATAAAGGTGAGCAATGACTATTTACAGTCAACAGATTAAAATTCTTATGTGCAACTTAAAGGACGCTATTATCAACATGAGTTTTATTTGCGATTAATCGTGAGTTAACTGTGCTTTAGCGCAATTAAACAAGATTAAAAAGAAGAAAATCTTTTGACCTCCCTACCATTTGCAGTATTGATTCCTAAGTATGGATTGCGTATCACCTTGTATCATGATAGCGTGAAGTTGTGTAACGTGAAATGGCTGCAAATAAAAATCAACGTTGAAACACTGTTTTGTTGGTAAGAAATGTCATATTAAACAAGCGATTGGCCGCAAATAATATACAGTAAACAAACTACAACCTGACAATATAGAGATTGTGGTTTGTCTTTTGACCTCACTGTGCAACTTGTCGGTGTTGCTGCGTGCACTCTTGGAATATTTGCAACATAAATCCACAACTCTCTTCAGTTTCCAGTTTTGATTCTTTCGAACGATTGAACCACAGGCCCAGGATGACCATTCTTCACTTCCAAAGAGGAACATGAAGTTGTCACCTCACTGGTATGCACACAGGCAATACAAAAACTAATTCTGTCCTGTGGTGGTTCAATACGAGGCGCTACTTTTATGTGTCACATCTGGTACGATTCCATATTTCAGGGCGAGTTGGTGACCTTACAAAAGCCTGTTATTACATTAGAGACCCAGAATGAAGAATGGCAGCCATGTTTACAGTTCTGATCGTAATACATGGTGGGAATGTCCTGACAAGGTGCAGGGGCCAAACCTGGCCGGCCAAGTCATTTTCCGGCCCGATAGAGCTTTAGCTTCTAAATTTAATTTTGCTACACAGCAGGATATTGAGTCTGCCACCTCTACCACAAATAAAGAAATAATAGCAAAAAAAGGAAAATAATAATAACAAAATACAAATAAAGGAAGGGGATTTTGGAAGATAAGAAAGTAAGAAAACGTGTGCCTTGTGTCATGGACTGGAGGTGAAGGAGAATAATTGGTGTGTTGGTGCCACAGAGAACTAAAACACATCTGCTTGGTCTTGTTTATAGCTCTGAGTTCTAATCCAAAATCATATCCCGGCTATGTGTTGTGGGTTTTTGTAGTTGAGTCCGAACCTCGATTGATATTTTAACTGTATTGATAACTACTGTATAACGTGTTCTCGAGGCCTACATTGCTCAACCCCCCACAAGAAAGACCTAAAGTCCACGATAGTGTGAAGGTAGCCAGGGTCTGCTGCTCACGGCTTTACTGTAAAATTCATGACTTTCCCCTCTGCGTTTTTTTTTTTTTTTTTTCATTTTTCTTTTTCCACGGTCCACTCTTTTTGCTCTTAACATGGCACAAAGCAGATTAATTGTGCTGTCTTACAAAAGGTAGGAATAAGCCAGCACACCTGTCCCTGATGCCATGTAGCATTAAGATGAATGCGTCACAGGTTTGGTCTTTATTAGTTATTTATAAGACCCGCTGCCCAGAATAACAGCACTAAAAGGAGGGGAAAGAGTGAAAAGACGCTAACTGCATTTATTCTCTGAAGCCTGTAGGGGTGTCGTATAAAAAAAGGGATAAATCCTGACCAAAGTGACTTTCATAACAAATCATGGCAGGCAGCTGTTTGGGTTGTCATGTCAACACAGCGTGGTGGTTAAGATGCACCGCAGAGACTTGAATTTCTGTACAAATAATATGATTCAAGATGAGAACAAACCCCAAGACTAGCGTTTTCTTTGTCCCTACATTTTTCTTTTCATCATAAAGACACGTTTGCTTTTGTCTGCAAACCTTTTCTGTTGAAGACTTATTCAAAGAAATGTGAGCATAGGTTGCTTCAGTGCAAAATGTTCTTCGTTACTGCAAACAAACAAACAAAATAATACACAACCAATGATATGAGTTCTGGTTTGTCAAGAAATAGCTATTTACGTAAAAGGTACTCAATTGTATTTTTCCAAACCATTCTCACTCCAAAGGCATCAACTGGCATCGATCTTCAAGTCCCAGCGTTGCATGCTGACGCCACTCATATCCTCATAATCTGATGCTGTCTGGCCGCACTTTAACCTGTGGTTTTTCTATTGTTTGTATTTTTCTGCGCGTCCCTTCCTCGTGCTTTTATTCTGTTACTCCCTCTCATTTCCTTTTCCACTCCTCCTATCCAACTTCACAAGCAAACGCAGCTGGCTCTCATTGTTTCATCAGTCCCTCCTCGGATATATTCCTCCCGATGCCAGCTACGTTTGCCAGATGGTAGATTTTGAGGTATCTCTTCCCAAGAGTTCCGTGTTCTCGCTTTAGCCCTCAACCCTTTCTTAATGCATAACGCGCTGAATTCATTTTCTGTAGCAACCCTTTGTTTTCACGTCCTTCCTCGCTATTTCTTCATTAGCCTCCCAACCTTCCATTCATTCCGCGTGTGAGCAGTTATTGGTCTCACTTTTTAGTTAAGATAGATCCGCTTTGTTTACCCCTCATGTTCATTTTAGTTCATTGCCAACTTGTCGAGCTGAACCCAGAGTGTGTTTTCTGTTCTCCCACTTTTAAGGCTTGTGATTGGAATCCGCCTCTCTTGAGTTCCGGATTCTTCCCCGTTCCCTGTGCGTTCTTCCCGGTCCGCGTTTTGGTTCCCGGCGCCTTTAGTTCAAAGTTATTTGTCTGTATATTCATTTATTTGTATCCATCAATCTTGTTGTCCCGTGTCATCTGTCGACCAGTACCCACTGCACTTGGGTCCATCCTTCCACTAATCATGACCGACGCAGTAGGTAGTGGGTACACATAAATACCCTAAGTGACATCTGAACTGAAGTAGTATAGAGACCTCCTGAACATTTCCCCGACTAGTTCGTCCCCAGTCACATGGGAAGGGAACATTTTTACTCCGCTGAAACACATATGCGTCCACATACACCCCAGAAAGTTGATGTCAACATAGAACACAAAAGACAGTCTCTATTTGGTGCCTTGGAAGTGAGAATGTGTTGCATCTCCACAGAATTACATCAGTAAATTGTTCAAAGGGGGGAAGTAGCCTTTTGAGGGTTGAGAAAGTCAATCAACCACACCCACTGGTGAATGACCTTTAGGGATTCAAACAGAGCTTCTCAGGGTGATTCAAGCAGGGAATGGTCCTGTAGCTGTCTGTCAGAGACTGTGTGGAATGCTTATAGCGTCCCACCTATGAGCTATCATGTGGTCTGTACTGCGTAAAGCCTCTTCCTCTGCAGTGAAAACTTCTCTACCTCCCTGCTGTTTGTAGGTCTGGTAAAGAGCCGCAGGGCCATGGTGATTAATGGTGTTGTGGACTTCCATCTGGATTAAAAAAATAAATAAAAATACTAAAGTACAACAACTTTTTTTCTGCCCTATTTTTTTTTATATCAGTTTTATTTTCAAATTGGTCCAGTGCCCGTGTTTGTTAACTTTGTAGCTTCAATTTAGCTGCCAAAACAAACTTTGACAAAGTGAAAAGTCCCATTCAAATCTCTCCAGGTTTTTGCTTTTTAATTGCCAAGTATATTTTAAAGGGTTAAGATTGAAATCCGCTTGTGTTCTCAGGCTATATTGACAACGTTTTGGTAAAAAACAAACAAAAAAAAAAGTACTGAAAAAGCAATAGAAGTGTTGGCAAAGGCAGTTGTTAACCCTACTAGAGTGACTCATTCTTTTGCAATTCTATGTTGTCATATTGATCAGGAAACCACCTTTCTGTGAACCGCTGACTCAGCTCTCCTTCGTCTTGGTGAGACACACATTCTCAGACAACATTGCAAAAGACTGGACCTCAGGATTGTGACTCACCAGTTTTAAAAGAACGATTTAGCTCTCTCAGACACAAATATGAGCTAATAATCCGACTCACACCGTCGCATTAGCAACGGCTCTATGCCCAGTTTGAGCCTGTCTTATCATCTGCTCGATCTTTCCTACGTTCTCCAACCTGGCAGCCCCTTGATTGCACAGTTCGGAACAGAAGTATTAGGTTTGATTGAATACTATTTGTGGTATACCCAACGGGACAATTCCATTTGTATGATTGGACTTCTATTTTGTCCAAAGCTCTTTGGGTGATTGTCACGATCCATGCACTGCAGGAGATACTGCTTTTAAATGGTCATAATGGAGAGCACACTTTGGCGGCGACCGTTCTATATCGGAGCCATCTGGAGAATAAAAGTCCCTGCTTTCTTTAGAAAGACATTTATGTTATTCATTTCCTGTCTCCTGGATTTCCCCCCTCATGTCATTTATTGAAAGGAGGTAAGTCGGTAGATCGGTCCAGGAAATTGCTTCAAGCAAATATAATCATTGTCTTCAGTCAAAAGAAGAATTTGGTTTGTGTGGGTGTGTGAAGGGACAGTGGCTGGTAGAGGTAAAAGTATTTTAGGACATGTCATTTTGATCATGAATAATCCAACACTGACATGGCGTGAGACGTTGACGTGGCGAAGTAAACTTTTGCATCCTTGAAGTCAGCGTTGCATCGTGACACAAAAATGTCCCCAAATGTAAGATGTCCCCTTAAATATCTGTCCTCATTACTGACTGTGTCGTGGTCACTGAACAACTCTAACATTTTAAGGGGTGGGGCTTTCTATTCCAATTGACTTGTTCTTGTACGTAGAACGGAAGGAGTGCCACCGCAACCTCCATCTTTCTTTCACGTGGTGCACGACCCACGGCATCGGGATATGCCTAATGTCTAATAGCAACTATTTTTAAGTGGACTTTTGCAACCACTGGTGTCACAGAAGTCAACTATCCGCATTGCATGCCGACACATAGGTAAACTCACCCTATGGCTTAAACCACGATCACCCCAAGCGAAACATGCCTCAGTTGAATGCCTCAAGGCCCAATTACGCTCAATGTTACGCACAGATCTGGATATGGATGGAGCCTTCTGTCGGTGCTCTGCGTTCATTTCGTCCGTATCTCTGCACGTCTCCACAAAGCTTACAGATGCGGGCCAAACGGAGCACTACCACTGGAAACTGTGGGGGGCAGTGTTACTGTTATTACCTGATGCGTAGCAGAATCAGGATCAAATTTATTGCCATGGTCAGTGGGGATCGCATCAACTAGGAAAGTGCTGACAAAAAATAAATAATGAAATAAAATACAATAAACAACCAACAGTCTGACAGCCGAGGGGAAGAACAGTCCATGACCAGGGTGAGAAGGGTCTAATGAGACATGAAGGTTTTGGAGTTTGCCGTCATAAACTTGACTCTGGGCTCTTCCCCCGAATACGAATATGTTAGTGAACAGAAATACCAACGTAAAGAACCAATGAACGCATGTGATCAGTGACAATAACATGACCGGTACAATTTCGAATGTGGCCTTTCTGCATTGCAGATGGCTGACTTCAGCGTCACCCTTAGATGCAAACGTCCTCCTTCTTTGAATCCTAAGGAGAGAGAGTGTGTTGCATCGAAGGCTGAAGTGTTATATGATTTTACAGATGGCTGAGACACTGTTGTCTCCTTGAGCAATTTGTTCCAAAGTCAAGGCTCCATCCAGGTTTCAAAGCTGCTCGTTCGACAAAGAAAAAAAAAATGGCATCTGATTTGGGGATCGATAACCAGTGGATGAAGTCTAAAATGACTTCACTTTATTCCCCAATGGGGTCACTGGGGGGGTGAAGCCTGTGCCAGCTACTGACAGAAAATTTACCTAACCTGTTTTAGGACTGTGGGAGGAAAGTGGAGTACAAGCTACATCGCAGTTGTTTAACCTAAAATCCTCAGATGCAGTACTAGCGTGGGGAGTCCCTCCAACGGACTGCTCGGAAGACTTGTCTTGAACATCACGGTTGCTCCAGGATCCTGTGACACTTGTTTGGCTGTCTGCTGCGGCCCAGTGTGGCTATGCACAGATTTACTGTGACAGAGTGTCCTGTCAAAGAAAGAGAGTGCTCATCTGCCCCGCAGCAAAAACCCAACATCCACAGGTTTGTGTGACGCTCAAGCAAATAGACAAGCGGCAGAGCCGGCACACGCCGGACCAGTGGGTTTGTAGGTCGGCCACTGAGAGGTGCTTATTCGGCACTGTGCCTCTTTGTTCTCCGTCCGACCTTCATTGGACGTTTTTATTTGACAATGAGGCGCGCCCCGCAACAGCCCACTGGAGCTGATGTTCCCAGGGTCGGCCATTATGGGTGTCATAAAACAGCCTCGGCTCTATCTCCCTAGCATATCCCAGTAAGAAAACAATACTCGCCGCATGCATTAGATAGCGCAATGGCGGCTATGAGACAGCAGGTATTTCTCATGACTATCTGCTTTCTCTTGGGTATCTGGTGTCTTCGGGGAGAGTCTCGGAATGCCTCAGGAAGCTGGCCGGAATGCAGACGCGGCACATGGAAGCGTTTAAAAAAGGGACGGTCGCAGGAGGGATGTGAGGTGAAACATTTCTCAAAGTCCACTTCAATGCATCCATAGAGGAGAGTGCTAACACATGTGAGTCGCCAGCCCACTCCCCGACACCGTGTGCGCATGTACATGTGCATGACTGCAGGAACTGTGACTGCTGTGTCATAGCGGGGGGTTGAGAGCTAATACGCCCCGGAGACTTGGAGGTCGGCCCACGTCCAGCTCTGCTGATAGGTTAACAAGTAGAACTTGTTCTTATCAATGGGGAGTTTTATTCTTGCTGTACGCGCTCACACGTCCCACACACACACACACACACACACACACACAAGGCAACGACAGTGATCGGCAAACATCAAAGACTCTGATAAAGTCACACGCCTGCACACAATTGACTTACTGACAAACATGGAGAGTTATGCAAACAGACGGATCTGCCTGACACACACACACACCCTCTCTCTCACACTCTCACCGGCGTATTTACCCTACGGGTGCTAGCACTGTGCTGACATCAGGAGCACCCCTGCAGAGCCACGCTGCAGCCAGCACATGCCCTCACAAGCACACACACACACCTTCTTATTATTCCTGCGGAAAATGGAAACAGAATACCAACCAGAGCAATTTCATTTATTTATTTATTTAATGCCAGGAGGGATACGGTCGCGAAAGCAATACATTTATGTAAGTGTGATGCAGTTGTTATGTCAGTGACTTTTAGATGAAATCTGACGATGGACGCTCACATGTTTCAAAGGATGTAGCTGAGTGACTGGTACATTCAACTCACAATCCGGTTCATCTAGGTTTTACAATGAATAAATTCAAATTTAAACAGATTCTTTAAGTTTATTTATGTTTACAATATTCATTTTATAAGTTTGAGTGAAGGGAGTGAAAAAACAACAACACAAAACCATATTCCATATTCATATATTAGAGTTAATTAATTTTGGAAATATTTATTGTGTGGCAATAAATAACATAGTAGTGTATTATTATCACATAGATTTGGACAAATACAAATACAAGTTCTTGTTTTTAGTCACATTAAATGATTCATGTTGCTTGACTTCTGTGCATATGAAAATTATCGTTTTTTATTTAATGTAATAATTTAATGAATTAATTAAATTATTAATTTAATTTAATAACGTGTTTATTTTAATTTTATTATTTTGTCATATAATTGTTAATTTAACTTTTATTTAACTATCATGAAAATCTATTTTAAGGCACTATTTATAATTTATAACTTCGGGGGCTTCTGTCAGCCATTTCTCAACCTTAATATGTAGCTGAGCCATTGTATCGTGGTGGGACATTCAGGACAGTTGAAATAGCTTCAGGAGCTGTAATGTGCTGTACAGTGTTTCTGATAAGCTTCAAGAGGGATTTGGATCAAATCCCCCATATTTGGTTGGATTGCTCTAAAGTGGCTCCTTGAATTCAGCGCTATAGTGACGGACGAGCACCGGAGAGATATGGAGTGAGTAATGGAGCTGTGGAGGACTGCTGGTGTCAACCCACACCTCCCGTATATATCCACTAATACATCAGGAAGAGGGCACGGCAGCGATGAATAAATCATTGTGCAGCCTTTTCTCTTTCCGTAATGTAAACATTTTAGCCAAATGTCACTATGACAAATGTCTTCTATGATTTTCCTCGACTTTCTACTGAGACGGGAGAAAACTTGAAGTTGAGAAGGTCAACTTTCCTCCAATGATCAGGATTTAATCAGCACACTTGCAGTCGTTGAGCTTCCCCATGGAATAGTTTGAATGCGTGATGCATTTGATTTGATTTTCTGGAAGACAAGAATGACTTTATTTGGTTTGTTAACATTTTTGGTTTTGTGGTGCCAAGATTTGAGGAAAAATCATGCAATAGCAATGTCTATTGAAGAAAAAAAAAGTATTTATATATGTGAAATTGTGATCCAAATTGATGTTAAAATATTTGTTTGATCCAAATGTTCAATATTTGTTCTTATATAATAAGAACAAATATTATTATATAAGAATATAATATAATAATAATAATAATAATATAATATGATAATATAACATTATAATTATATAATTATTATAATAACAATAACAGTTATTATTATAATAATAATTAATAATAATAGTATTATTATTATTAATAATTATTATTTTGTTATTATTATTACAGTGAACTTGTGGTCAAAACGTGTGATAAAATCTATTTCAGTTTTCTCCAAATACAAGTTCAATAGTTGTTCTAATAATAATAATACTATTATTTTATTTTATTTTATTTTTGCTATGAAGTGAAGAAAAATCCTGCAACAACATTGTCTGTACATGTACTTTCCTTGAGAATAAAAAGAAAGAGCCATACTTCAAATATTATTATTATTATTATTCCCCAACTTAGATACAGAAAGGCATCACAGATAAACAACTGATCCATTTTGCCTTAATTTTTCCAATGACTATTTTCGTGCAATAACATTTTTCGTGCTCTTCTCGGAATCATTGTTTGAGGCAACATGAAAATAAATCACAAGCTGCGCAACAGTTGCTGAACACTAGAGAAGACAGGAGGCTTTAAACTGCGCAATACTGAAAAATAACTCCAGATTGAAAAACATACTTGACTTAATGAATTGATGTACGACTACCTCGGGACCTAATAGTTCGAGACTTAATCCTCACTCCTCCATTGGGGAGTTGTCTGTCAACAGGTGAGCGATGTCCATAATTTGAAAATCTTTCAAACCCCGTGTCATGTTTTTGCTCCTTTAATAGTTGCAGAACGGCGCAAGACAGGGAATAAATGCTGTGATTTAGAGGCGTTTTCCATGTGAGTTCTCTTCTCCATGGTGTTTTAAGTCTTTTATGAAGGAAACTTGTCACTCCTAATGTCCACAGTGCTTGTGGGAAAAACTCCCCAAACTCCGCTCTCCCTTGAAACAGTTTAGCGATCTCTTCAGGCGAGTCAATAAATAGGAGAACATCATTCCAGCGGCTCTCCTGCTTCGTGCATGATCCAATTTCAGTTCGGCAGCAGCGATCTTTCCTCTGGGCCGGTTCAGGTGGAGGCCGGCGGCACGTTTACGCAGCAGAGGAAGAATGAGGGATTTCTAATGACTGGACTCTCTGATAGTCTTCCAGTGAGGCTCAAGGCCTCCCACCAGCAACCCTCCGCTACACATCAACTAGTCACTCAGGTCTCGAGCGAAGACTTCGGGATCCAAGAAGGAAAAATTGTCTCATGTGCACAGACTTATTTCTGTCTTGAATCACCGTATCTCTGGAGAAAGACTCTTTTTCTTAGCATATTAGCATTGCTATCGCTAATGTGCTATATTTGAAAAAAAAAATCTGTCTTCTATCTGTCTTCAAATTTTAGTCATGACCTTTCCTTAGTCTCTGGTGACGTTAGTTATTCGTATAAGGAACACATCCTCACTCCCATGGTGTAATAGATTAACATTAGGTAAGTTGACTTATGCGTCATATATTGACGACAAAGGCAGCCTTCAGCGCTGCATGTTGACGCTTAAGGTTTTCAATTGAAGACAATATTCCACCTCCCGCGACAGCTTGACACATAAAAAATAAAAAGAAAATGTTTTAATGAAGCCAAAGGGAGGCACTCCATCCATTCTACGTGTCATGAATGAATTGCAGCACTGTCACTCCGGATGAGACCGACACTATTCAGGAAGTAAATGTGGACTACATTGCATGTTGATGCATAGGTTTCTATGGAGGAAAATCTTCCTCTCCTGCCCGACATTCTTAAAATAAAGGCACTGTGATTCAAGCACAAAATCATTTGAGGTCCAGTATACGCTGAACAAACTTATAAACAAAATGTGCACATTTTTTTTTATTTTATTATGTATATATTATTACTATATATTTTTTTCTTTACTGTTTACAATTATCATTCATGAATTTATAATTTATAGCAGCAAAAATTCATCAAATTCTGACAAAAAAAAAATGCAAATATCACATGCAAACGGCCAATTGTGCAAGGGGTCAAATATTCACAAATATTCTCGCAATTTAACATTTGGTCATTTCTGACTGTCTACGTGGCTTTGTTTTGTCAAGAGTCAAGAGAACAGAGACAAAACAAAACTTTCGAAAAGTCTGACCATTTAAATAAATAACAATCTTATAATGTGAAGTGCGAAGCAACAGAAGAGCAATGTACGCACCACCCCTGACACAAGTATCTGTCAAAACATCTACTTCAATTGAACGTGTCAAGATGCACCAGGGAAGGTTGTCTTCTGCATCGTCGGTCACTATAACCGCTTTGGGAGCGAGAAGGGTAAAATCAATCCACTGTTCTCCAAGCAGGTAAATGTCAGTGACTCTGTCATGGAGCTGACCTTGGTGGACCACTTTCAACAGTCAGTGCTAACTCCTTATTCCTAAGCTGAGACAAGCTCACCAGCTTCAGGGTTTGCAGCCTCTTCTGTCGTCCGGATGTCAGACCAACCAACTACTGTCAGTAAAATAGCCAGAACTATTTCATGGAACAAATATTTAGTCAGCAAAGGCAGTGGGAATATAGTGAAGACACAGCACTGAAGTGCCATTTTAATCCTTCATTTTAATTGCTTGAATTTCATATACTCACATCTAAACTGCACATGATTGTATAATAACAGGAAATGATTCGAGTGGCTGTGTTGCACACCAGTGTAGTTAGGGTTGGCTTCAGCCTTCTGGACCCTTGAGAACCGGGAGAAAGCCGTAACCGAGACGGATCGATGCTGACTTTTTAAACATCCGATTATCGTATAAATTATTGGTATAAGAAATGTAATCCTGGCAGAAAATAAAATCAATACAATGCATGATTTATACCACCAGCGAGCACAAGTGCTATTATTGTATCAGGCCTTAATTTAATATACAACATTTCCTGAGAGAAAATTGGCACAAATCCTCTGGAAGTCTGCTGCGGCTTTGCTTATTAATGCAAATGCAATCTATGAATCATGAGTGCTGTGTCAAAAATGTTAATTGCATGTGAAGCTGTCCTGCGGTAACAAGTAACCTCAACCTGTTTCTTTCAAATCCCCAAATCTCGAGGGGCATCTCTCACTCTGATTCGACTGGAGCCTGGCAGGTATCGTGATTACACAGTCAGAAACCTTCTCCTGTTAATTGTGCGGGTCCCAAACTCCTCACAGAAAGACAGCATTATGCGTTATTGTATCCGTGGTATCAATTATCCGTCTGTCAAACGCACGGTATTTTCAATGAGTACAGCGTGTTCTTTTTCGTCTGATTTATTTTATTTGAAACTGACTGGACTGGTTCTGTTCTATTTGAATTGTCCTGTACGGACAAATGCAGAAATCACCTCTTAAGACAATAAAACAGCATGTTCTCATTCCCAAGGAGTCAAATGGTGACTATCTTTAACTGACTTCGGAGTCCTATCTTGAAGCCGAAGTCAGCCTTTGAGGCACTTTATATACCAAGTGACACATACACGTATACAAAGGGAAAGCAGCACGAAACTCTAACCCCAACCTCTGTCCTCCTTTTACGTGACGCTGGAGGCTTTAGTTGAAAGCCTGTCAACATGGTGAAGACTCACCACAGCGTCAACATAGGATGCCGAAATTTGCTAGTGCACGTCATGATTTCAACACACTGTTGCTGTGTAAAATGGGACTGAACATGAATGATGTTGTGAATTCCAGCGTGTCAAAAACTCGCTTCCTGATACTAAACTTAAATACATCTGCAAATGAGGAAATCTGCAAAAAGCACAGGCAAATCTAAACACATATACTGCCATTCATCCATCCGTTTTCACCGATTATCTGAGTGGTTTTCAGGTTACCGAGTCTTGTGTCTGTCCTGGGCCTTCCACCTAGTTGGAAATGCACGTAGTACCTCGTAAAGTAGGTGACCAGAAGACGTCCAAAGTAGATTCCAAAGTCACCTCAACTGGCTTTTATCTACTTCAACTCCCCCCAGGTGACTGAGCTCCTCCACCTATGTCTAAGGGTAAACGGTAGTGATGCCATCGACCAATGAGGTGTCATGAAACAGTATTGCGGGACTGATGAAACGGTTGAGATGGTGCCGCCTACTGACTGTGTGTGTGAATGGGTGGTCTCACCCCAGTCTCATTTCTCCCTCTTCAATCTTCCACTTGGTCTTAAGTGCAGTTAGGTCTCCTCAGCGAGGGGAAATCTTGGAAACAAATGTTCTCACACGCGTCACACACTTATGTAGTCTACCAGCAAACGATTATTTTCATAGAGAAAAAATTGTTCTTTTCGTTAACCTTCCGTCTCAGGACCCATCACTAGTTGGCACTAGTGATAGTTCGATGAGGCGTCATGAAACAGTATTGCGGGGTTGATGAAACAGTGTCCTCATTTTCAGGGGCTAGAAGATGGTGTTTTTGGTTTAGAAATGCGAGATTTCGTTGAATTAGTTGTTCAAGTTACGTTTTACAGCATCAGCGGCCTCTGAAAATGATGACACTGTTTCATGAAACCTCATCAACCCTTCACTAGTAAATGGCTTACACGCCATATTTCCCTGAACAAGTCCCTAAGATACCTGAGTAAAGATGCGACCTCCAACTAGGACAAGACTTGAGGAACGTTTGAATAGTCCAACTCATCTTTTAGTAATGATTAATGCATGTAAATAGAATATAATATATGCAGCATTAACTATGTGCTGTCATTAAAACTGGTGCACGTGAATTATGATTAATGGTGTACCATATAAATGGGTACCTAGTTAATATTCGGAAGTTATTAAAGGACTTGTCACATGAAGCAAATTTACCCAGTTTCCATCAAAAAGAGCCAGTCATACAGTGATAAATCATGACTTCAGTGGCATAAAAAAACGGTGCTCTCATTACGGTATTCCACACATGCAAAGTATGTTACCCTGTAATATGAAAGAAACGTATTTGTATCTAAACAAGGAAAGATGCTGTGCCACAAATGCCACAGCATATCTGTTTGGCATTCATTAAATGCGCTAAGGATCAGAAGAAGCTGCTTTGTCACCACATCTAATGGTTTCTGTGGATCAGAAGCGGCAGGAAAATGAAAGATTACCACAAAGGTCAATTCGTCCATTTGTTTCCTTTAGCCAGCGTCACTTCTGAAAGGGCCCTATCTGGGTGATTACTGGTGCCGCAGGAGAGAAATTTAGGCGTCTCTGCGAGGCCACCAAATCTCATCTACGTGTTTCAGATGAAGCTTTGGATATTAGGACAAAAGGGTAAAAGGACGGCACTTGATCACAGAGGTGTGTGGGTTCTATTCCCTTGCCGTTTCCTGCACCTGAGCTAAACGCTGCTTCCGACCGCATCACTTTTAGAATGGCAAACAGCATGCTGAAACACAGCCAGACAGAATGCCATTACCCTGCGGGTTCATCACCTCTATAAACTATGCTGCGGCGCATCAGAGAGGAAGTGAACACACGGGCTCGCTCCTAGGAAACCACGTATCGGTTTGTCATCAGGGCATACTAAAATGTCTTCCCCAGTCTTCCCCTGACACCGCAACTACTTCTGACATTTAAGAGAAAGCAAAACAATTCCACTCTTGACTGCATTTTTGACAAGAAAAAAAAAAAACAGAAAAATGCACCAAGCGATTTCCGGAGTAAGAAGGGTAAAAAGTCCCCCGGTAATATACACACAACGGATAGGAAAGGGAAAACATCCTGACTGGCGGTCTGGCGATGTTTGTCCCATAAATGAGGCCATTTTGTCGCAAATAATGATGCAGCTTTACACGCTTTACTGGCCAATTTAAAAGGGGACCATGCTGAAGCATAACCCGGGAGAAACGGAGTGGTTTTATTTCTCTTCCGATTTCTGGTTTAAAAGAATGGCCTCGCTAAACCTCTTTTATACGTCTGGGCCCATTTATGTGAGCGGTCCCCGTTGTGTAGTTTTGCTTTCACCAACTTTCCCCATCGCCTCCAACACTTCTCCCTCTCCGCCTATTTGTCCACTGCCTTCCTGGAATAGGGAGGGGGGGGGTGTTCACCAAGCAAGTTTTGGAGTGGAAAATAGATTATTAATAGAATAAAACGGTGTCCAAATGTAGTAATAACAGAGGGGGATGCAATTTGCTTAGCCACCGCTTTTACGGTTACGAGTGGATTCTGTCAGCTCCACTGAGGCTTCACTAGATGCTAATTTGGTGTTATAAGCCTTTAAAGTGTCATTACCATTTGTGAAACCAACAGGGACGAAGCAGGAGCCTCATGAGGGTGTTGTGAAACTTTGAAATTGATCGTCAAAATATTTTGTGTATTTTTAGTTCCTCTTTTATTTTATGAAAAGATTGCGCTGTTCTTTTGAACAAGTTTTTTAGTTGTGAAAGAGTTGTCATGTTAAAAAGTGGTATTTATTTATTGTTTTTGACATCATAATCTACATCTTTTTCTTACATATTTGTTCCCCTCATAAATATTATTTTTTATTTATAAAAATGTTAGTCACTACAATGGCATAAATTATTATTAATATTATTTTTATTTGTATTTTTTTTTAGTGTCTTCAGTTTTCTTTCACTTTCACTGTTTTCATTTCGCATTTGTTACTTTATTCAATTTTAACTTATTTATTAACTTTTTTATTTCTTTTGTTTTCTAAAAAATAAAGGTGTGCTAGTTTTTCTTATTATTTCTTCTATTTTCTTAATGCGTACAATTCACTCCCTTCAGCAGTTTTTAGTTTGCCCTCTTTGTCCAGTGTGATACATGTGTTCATGAGCAGAAGTGTTCGTCGCCAGTCTGCACAGTCGGAGCCAATACAACCCTCCTCACACCTTGAAAATCTCTCAATTTACTTTTAATAGGCTGCAGTAGGAAGCAATTGCATCGCTGATGTGCTGAAAGGGTTGAAATTGAAACCTGGTACAAGGACGACGGCTCCCTCTCAAAAAGGACAGCGCCACACTAGATGCTTTTTTGGACTTTTCTGTCGTTGTATCGTCTTCCTTCATGACAAAAACTGGGATATTGTTTTTAGAAATGCCATCGAGGCTGCGTATCAGTGAGTCTTACTCTTAGAAAAAAGAAGGAAGCCAAAATAGTCTTCATGAGAGGTAAGGACTGTCTTTGTGTAGGAACAAAAAAAAAGAATTTAAATGTTTAATGCAGACATCTCGCGCAGTCAACCTCGTGTTAGTTGACCTGGATCAACCATGGTAGTCATGTCGGTCTAATGTCGGATTATTTTCACTCCTCTCTTCTCCGCCTTCAGTGCCCTGCTGAGTGGTGGTCGGTTTTGTTTGCTCAAGCTGCAGGTGGCACGGTGACATGCATTAGTCTTTCAGTGCCCCCATAAGAGAGGAGCAAATGTGAGCTCCCCGGAGCGTCGGGTCCGGGCGTAACTGGATAAAGGCTGTCAGAGGCCCACGACTCAGCCACAAGTGGAAACCCAGACAGAATCTAATAAGAGTTTCAGCCTGCTGCAGTGTATAAAACAGGAGCTTATTCACATGGGCAGTTTGAGCAGTACTATCTTAGAGTTACAGGGGTGCAAAACGGCGTCCCTGCATCAGCTTATTGCACAGTAAATATCACTTATGTAGCACTGACTTTACATATTATTATTATTTTCATTTTGTATCTTCAAAATTATACTCATTGTAGTAAAAATGACATGATATTATTGGTTGATTTCTCATTAAAATTTCTAAGAATAGATATTTTTTTATTCAAACCGCCTGTCTCTACTATGTCAATGAGATGTTTCTAGGTATGTAAGCCTCACAGCGGGAGCTGAGCGAAGCCCCGTTCTGAAGTCAAACACAGACTGACTTCCTGCTTTTAAGTTTATCCAGTGAGCTTTCATGTGTTTCATCCACGCAAATGCCGCGTGGCACTGCTGTGGCATCAAACCTAAGAAGCTGGATTCCCATTTCATATCATTTCCACATTGTTTTCACTGTCTGAGTCATCTTCCTAAAGTTTAAGACGCGGCAGCAACACTGCAGCACTTTAAACTATTTTATTTCCTGGTCATGAGCTCTGAAATGTGTATTTAAAGAAGTGTACTTGGTAGTATTGATTGATATTCTATGAAATGTCACCAGTTCCTCCACTGAATCCAGGCATCCTTCCGTTTACTTCCATTGAAAATAGCGGAAAATGAATGTTGACCTCAGAAGCCACATCAGGTTAAGAGAAGTGATTCGCCACTCATGATGTTATTGGTTGCACACTTCAGCTTCACATTAGACTTGTGGGTGGGAGAAAATGAGCACTGTGTCTTGGAAAAGAAGATCCCTTACAAGGATCTCTGCTCCAAAAAGCCAATATAAAGACGTCATTGTCGATATTTATGTCGGTTTTCAAGTGTTACCAGAGCCCGATCTTGCTTGTGAACCAACACAGATTAAGTAATTTCTTGAAAGCAACCTCTCAACTCCTGACTATCACTCCAAAAGGTTTGAAGAGAGAGATTCTGCACTGAGGAGTTTGTCAAATCTGAAGGCCAGTTATCAGTATAGGAACTTAAAAGCATGTTTTTGTTGATCCTGGAGAGCAAGGAGCATGTTTATATTCTGGTGTTGCTTCGCATTACCATACACCACCATCTTATTCTCACTTACACCTAACTGACTTTCTTGCTCTAGAAGGTATCTAATTGTCGAGGTAAAATAAACAAGAGGGAAAAATGAATGAGCTTCTTGTTGACATAACGGATTTCATTATTGAAAAGGAACGGTAAGTGCTTTATTTATCTAATTCTTTTGGTAGCTAGACAGTGTGTGAGTCTACCCCCAAATGTCCCCGGTCTGTCCTGAGTCATGTTTCACCACACTCAGGTTGGACTCTAATCTCCTCCACATGCTCTTGTGGGGAAGCTCTCTTTCTCCACCACAATAGAAAATATTGCTCACAAGTGAATTAATATGTGGGTTTCGCTTTGTTGTGCCCATTGTTTGGAGTCTCTGCTGCTGTCCCCTCTCTCACACCTTGTTCTAAATGAGTCCCATTCTTCACTGATTTTCTTTTGGAGGGAAAAGAACAGGGGAAATAAATGCATAACCCTCTATGCTTTGTGTTGTTCGATGGTGGTTTCTCCAACAGAGGTTCCATTTCATCAACATAATTGGGGAATTTATGAACCAGCGTTGATGTTTTCCTGACTCCCTTAATGTCAGTGCAACTCACACATCCTCTGTTTGTAGTGGAAGTGGCTTCGTACATATCAAGTCTATGGGCCTTTAGTTTCATGTTGATGATGCTCCGTCACACTACAGTTGCTCAACAGACATCTTAAGAAGCAGAAGAGGAGTCTGTTTTTAAAACTCCGATGGGAATTCTGACTCTACAGCCAGAGGAAGTGAACATACTGATTCAGTATGGAGGATTATTATTTCATTCATAGTTCTCTCAATTGTTACCTGTAGTGACTGAAACCTATTCAGAGTATTTGTTCAGGAGAGAGAGGAGATCTCAGGCCCAGTGCACGCAAAGACAAACTGTGTTTTTGTCCACATGAAGCCGACGTTTTTAGCCGCAAGAGACACAGCATTTTGAAAACGTCATCGCCCTCTGTGTGAGTCTTTCAGCCCAAAAAACACAACAACAGCGAACAACAATCCAGACGTCATTCAGCGAGTCGGCAAGAAATCTTTGGCTAATATTTAAGGACAACGTAGAAGATGCTGATTTCCATTTATTTGCCGAACCAGAGTCAACAATATAATATAATAACATTGAATATACCAACACAATCTCACTCCCATGACATCAAATAGCCACACAAACATGATAAATGCCTGGCAGGGTAAAGGGTCTGATCACTGTCTGGTTGGACAACATCGTTCAAAAACAACTTCTCAAACTCCTAGAACACTGAGGACTTGCGTGCACGAGTTCCTGGTCCACTGATCCCACTGATGCACAAAACACGTGGCAGCTAGGATGAGAACAACAACAACAAACATGGAGGAATCCCTGAACAAAAGCAAACAGATGCTTTTTTTTATGTTTTTCACTACACAATGACCAGGGTTTCCACTGTTTCCACTGCACTGAATGTACTTGAAATTCTTATGAAATTGAAATTCTTATACGGATATTTTCAAGACATTAAAAGAGCTTTAGTTTAAATAAGGTGATATGAAAACTTGAAGATAGCCACCATTGTGATTCATTGTCAAACTGATGGAAAATGAATTTTTATAGTTGTTTAAATGTACGTATGGGTCCATTATTTGATAGAGTAATAATAAATGCATTCAAATTGAAAAATGTGGCGTCTCGTGGCAAATATTTTTATACCATTAAACTGCGATTAATTGAGATTTATTATCACGAATTCTCAAATTAATTAGATTCATTTTTTTAATCGAATCCCACCCCCCAAAAGAGGGGCGATGAGAACTCGCTTGCCTCTGAAGGGTCTCAACTTTGGTAAAAACTGAAGCACATTCCTTCAGTATCATTGTGAATCTGGGTGACCACATGCATATCTGATGTCAGTGTGGTCACTCAACTGCTGTGTTAATAGATGCGGTCAGATTTCAAAATCATACTGTAAAGTCGCCCACGAGGTTATGGCTCTTTTTTACCGACAAAAATGTGCAGGCAGACTCAAGTGGCGAAACTATACATTTAGGCGTTTTTTTTTTTTTTTCTTCTCCTGCTCTCATTCCTTATATAGTTTCACCCACAGAGCAACCACACAACCTCCGCACCAAACATTCGTAACTCACATCATTTGACTTTAGATGTGTTTGTCCTTGTAAAGCTAAGCTGCTCACATAAAACAAAATTTACGGGGCAGCAGGATCCCGGCAGGACTTGGGTCCAACACATAAACAGCAATGAGACGGTTGTAAAAAAAAAAAACAAAACACACAGATAGGTACACCTTGAATTATGTAGCCCAGTCAAACGCTAGGCGCGGTCGGGGATGGACAGTGTGGCTTTCGCTCGGGGCCAGGTCTGTTCGAAGGTCATGAGAAAGAGGAATGTTGCTGAGCTGGATTCTTGCCAGCGGCTGTGCTCTGACAAGAAAGTTTATTTTTCCTTCCAACAAAGAGAAAACTGTACGCCACGCGGGAGGGGACGTCCTCCTCGTGTCATTTCAGTTGAAGGGATTTGAATAATTGGCTTTAGAAGTATGGGACGCTATCTTGCCAAAAAGGCATGGGAAGCAGGTGTTTTTGTTTTGCCTTTTTCTTTCACCTGGAGTCATCGGCTATAATTAAAGAGGGGTTTTTGCCGGCGTTATTGCTGGACCAACAATTACCCAGCAATTACTGGGAAGCTTTAGCGATAGAAGGGGATGCATCACTCTGCGGGCGAATGACAGCGTGAGCTAACTCAGCAAGTGACATGCAAACTGGATGAATAATAGCGCCAAACTGAGCGTATGCAGAGTAAAGCAGAGGGTGGTTGCAAAGACCATATTTAGAAAGGCAGCCATAAAAGTTGGTGGGGAATAATGCTGGGAATCTGACTGCCAACCTGTCAGATGTTGAGAGGATTTCTTCATTTGATAAATACGTGTTGTTCCCCGCAGGAAGAAGCCACTTTAATCTGCAGATAAAGGAGGCCAAAATACAGGTTGGCGATTTCAGGAACTGGTCTGTGTGTGTGAGAGAGAGCGCGTCACAGCTGTGCTTGTTGACTAAACCTCTGTCTGATCCACCGTGTCACTGTCACAAGGTCGGTTATTGCAACAACGAAACTGAGTGATGATGTGACTAAGCCTTCTTGGGAAAATGAGCACAGGCTGACAGAAGAGGTGAAGAAAAAAAAAAGAAAAAACTTTTGACGAAGTGAACGGCATTTGTTATCTTCAGTCTGGCGTGTCTGATTTTTGGCTCGTCCAGATGGGAATCAGATCACGGCTCAGCGTAGATGGCAGGAGAGAGGCTGGTATCATGGCGGAGGTGGTGTGAAATCTGATTCAGATCAGATTTCTTCAGACGGGACTGAGCCTACACACTTCAATTTGATTTCTGACTGTCCTTCACGGCGATTCTAACACAGAACACATGATGGTGACTTCACGGCTGCAGTTGCCACTTATCGTCGCACATTTTTTTGCTTTCACCTACAGATCAGGTGACCTCTGACCTTTAGGATGTCGGAAAGTCAACACACATATCACACTTGATGACAGGAAGGTGCTCCAGAAAAAAGTATTTGGAAGTTAGTCAGGTGAATGGAGTTAAACTGCTGAAATGATGCTAAGGCCCACGTACGGTGACCTCTGACCTTGAACATGGTTTCACACCTTAAAGTAAACTTTGCGGCAGTACATTTTAAGGACTTCTGACATGCATCCAGTGCTATTTATAGAGCATTTAAATCGTATGTATCAGCGGAAAATTACAAGATAATAACATAATTTCTGTGTAAACATTAGCAGTTATGGGAATATTCACATTTATTTTGATCAATTTATGACAAAAAGTAATGAGTTGTTGAGGCAATAGCCAAGCCATGCCACATGCTGCCTTCGTCGTCAGCATTGGAACGCAGAAGTCAACTTGTCAATATGTCAACAATTATCATTGCACCAATTCCAGGTACACCACATGACACAGTGTGATGTTATAAACTGTCATAACATCCATGATGAAGGAGCATGAAGGACATTGCACTGACTGATAGAAGTTTCAAGTTTACATAACATTCTTTTCTAGAGCATTTCTTTATTTTTTTTCTATTTTCATATATATATAAAGTGATACCTCGGTTTAAGAACGTCCCGGAATTCGAACAAATCGGAGTTCAAACAAACATTTTGAGATTTTTTTGTATTGGATTTCGAACGAAAACCCAGAACTCGAACGCCCCCGAAAAAAGCAAACAAATCTAACGTGCGAGGACCGATCAGCTGACCCTCGACACGCTTTGTTATTGTGTATAACGCAGCCTCTGTATGCAGACGTGCGGCGTTAGCTCCATTTACTGACTGTTTTTTCTTCATATTGAGGTGTAAAACCTTTCTTGTCTCCACACTGGACCGTGGTAGAGTGTCACAGGGGAGGTGCTGGCTCTCCACACCTCCACTCCAGGGTTTGATGTCCTGTTGTGGGCTGGAGCTGGGACATATATATATATATATACATTGTAAATTCAGCAATAACTTTCTTGTATTTTGGAGCGAGTCTCTGTATTTAACAACCGCCTGATTTCTCAGAAAACACAGAGAAAACATCATCAGTTCTCCTCAAAAGTCAAGTGTCACTCGGCATATGAAGCCTCACTGGTGCTTCTATTCCTTACTGCATTGTGCATTCAAGATTTTAAAGCTAAAAGTTGAGTGCCCCATGGACTTCTTTGCTTTGATGACATCATATTCGATCACAGCTCATGAGTCCACAGAGCTCTATTTTACTCCACAGACTTAACCCAACAATGCCTGACTGAAGAGGAGTTTACAGCACCAAGAACCTTGAATGCTGCAACAGTTTATGTCCGAAACTGTGCGTACAATATGTATTTGAAGGTTCTCAGGTGGGGGCAGGCATGGAAACCAAAATGGATCAGCGGTATGAAGCCTCCTGAGAAAGAGTTCAGTGTGGTTGGAGCAGAAGATCAAGGACCGAGGCTGTGTGTTGTGCGCTCCACGCCTGCTGGCAGCCGCTCTGGCTGGCATCCACTGATGCTTTTTTGGCCGCGCTCAGAAGACTCCAAAGCAAACAAAAATGGTCCGCTTTCAGGCCGTAAAACTAGTGTGTCAGCCTACTCACAGCATTGAATTTCACAGAATAGAGCAGAAGTATTTGTGTTATATTTATATAAAATGGAAACAATTACGTATAAAAGCAGTTACTGGATACACTTTGGTTTTAATTTTAATTGTTGGCTCTGAAGTTGTATATATGATCGGAGTGTTCATATTTCTCAAAGTCCATGTTGGAAAGGAAAGCGTTCAAAACACTGACTCCCATTAAGATAAGTGTTGATTTTCTCTCATAAGGAACGTGTCCTTCACTCACATGCTCTGATTATTTTGACCTATTTTCTCATTAATGACTCATTTATGAAGAAAAAATGCTCATTATTGAAGGTAAGGTGACACAATAAGTCGCACATCACTGAACAAAATCATCATATATGCACATAATTGGGCTTTTCGCCAGGAATAACTCGGCTTCTAAAACTTTTATATCAGAATAATTAGGTTGAAGTTCAAGTTCCAAGTTTGTATTCATCAGATTTTAGTATAATGTCATACATTCCTGGTGTTTAAGGGCATGACTCTTAGGAGAGGTAACACAAATGTATTTATTTTGGGGAATTTCAGATTCAATTCAGTTAAATGTGATATAGTTTCACCATATTTTTCTCGTTTAGATTGAGTTTTATAGTGTATATTGATCTATTCTTGAGAATCAGAATCTGCTTTATTGCGAAAGGGCGTTGGTACGTTGTGCAATAAAATAAAATAAACGACAAACAAGAATAACTGCAATACTCTACAAATATATAAAAGAAGGAGACACTTAAAGGCTTCGTATGGATTCATGACTTCGTCCCATATTCACTGTCAATGAAACCATGTTATTAAGTTGCCCTCCATTTGACGTCCAGTTTTCTTGTGCGATAAAATAAAGTTGCTAAAAAACTGGCTTTTTTTTAGATTAAATCTCCAGTTTAGTCGGAATTAAAATTGACCCTAAGTTTAATGGACACAGGTCGCGTTGAAATTGTGTTGTCATTAATTGCAGCGGCTGTAAAACGATGAGCAAAAATGAGAGGCAGCAACTCAGACTTTAGCCTTCGGTGTAAAAACCAAAAAGCGTGTGTAAAATAAAAAAGGCAGTTGGGTCATTTACTGGCTGGTGTGATAATGGGATTTGTTATTTACAATGTGGCCCTGCCTGCCCCGCACGCCGAGACAGGCATGTCAGGCGGATTTTAAAGGCGGAATAAAATGTTTATAGGGCTTCCTGGTGCATAAGCGATTTCAGCTCTTCCCTCCGACGCTGCTTTGACAGTCCACGTCGAGTCGAAGCGCTGAGTGATTTATTGTAGATTCGCTGGTAATGTCAGAGCCAAAACTCCAGCGCCAACCTCCGTCTCTCTAGTCAAGGCTCTTTCTTTCACCTCAGTTGGACAATGAAAACTGATGTAATACTTGCATTAAACATGCATGAGGATCACTTCTAAACTAGTTTTAAAAACAGGCTCCAGCATGGAGACTGACTCATGATACAAACTCTGCAATGTTCTGGACTTGAATCATGAACTCCTCACATCTTTTATTTAAGCGCTCAAAATGCGCTGTTTTCGCCCGAGTGTCTGAAGTTCTGACACCACAGCCGGTCTCAGCTGCTGCTTCTCGTCTCGGGGATATAAGCAGGTTCAGTGGTGCTGTCTGCGCCGTAGAAAGGCCAAAAATGCATGAGGATCACTTCTAAACTAGTTTTAAAAACCGGCTCCAGCATGGAGACTGACTCATGAAACACACTGGGCAATGTTCCGGAGTGGAACCATGAACTCCTCACATCTTTAATTGACATTAAAGTGCCTAAAATGTGCTGTTTTCGCCCGAGTGTCTGAAGTTCTGACACCACAGCCGGTCTCAACTGCTGCTTCTTCCCGTCTCAGGGATATAAGCTGGTTCAGTGGTGCTGTCTGCGCCGTAGAAAGGCCAAAATTGCATGAGGATCACTTCTAAACTAGTTTTGAAAACAGGCTCCAGCATGGAGACTGACTCATGAAACTAACTCTGCAATGTTCTGGATTGAATCATGAACTCCTCACATCTTTTATTTAAGCGCTCAAAATGTGCTGTTTTTGCCCGAGTGTCTGAAGTTCTGACACCACAGCTGGTCTCGACTGCTGCTTCTCGTCTCCAGTCCTCCAGGTGATCGGCACTGTGGGCGGAGCTGCGTATTGACCGCTATAAGGTCAATAAAACGCCCTCTCTAGTCAAGGCTCTTTCTTTCTCCTCAGTTGGACAATGAAAACCGATGTAATATTTGGTGCCGTTCTCCATGCCACCAGGGATCTCCAGCTCCCTCTTCATGTTATTTCAGTGACGCATCGGACCTCTTGGCCATAATCGAATCATTTGAAACTTAACGTTAATACCCAAAATGTGATGGAATGTCTTTCGCAAATATACACTTGATACACTCTCCCCTCAGATATGTGTTTATTTTGAGAGCTGCAGTAACATTTTAAGCCCTGATGGCAAACGTGCACTGACCTGTGAGTATATATAGGACATTCTAAAAGACTCTTAACTCTAATTAACCTTCATTCTCCTTTCGGCCTATAATCACATTAGCCCTTGGTATTTGAGTGTGTTTTCTCATCCGAGGGAGGCCAAGCTACGAGCCCAGATGAACAAGGTTCTCCTTGTCCTGTGGCTCCCAATTGGCCAGAAAAGGAGCCTCTCTCTCCCCCTCACTGTCTCACCCTCCTCACACGCTGTGTCGACTCTGAGAGCTCCCCCACTTCATGTCGGAGCCCTGCCCTCAGGCTATGTCCAGAGACAGACAACGTCTGATTCATGCTCTCAGACGGCCGCGATGTTCAGCTGACTCAACACCAAAGGACTGAGCTTGTTCTCCAAGAGACTCTTTATCAACACTGCTGTACCTGTAAATAGCCAGTCTTCCTGTTGTTGTCAGTGAAAGCTGAGAGTAGAGCCACAGAACAAATATGTTACATCGAACGTGGAGACAGTCCCTTAGTATGGGAGGTTGATCTACTTTGAAAAATACTGCCAATATGAATATGTATGTGTTTTCTATGTATTGTAATATATGTATGTATTTTCAGTGCAGTAGGTTGCGCTCTTGCTTTATATATATATAAACCAAGAGCGCAACCTACTGCACTAACCATGAGGACAGTGTTTCACAAAGTCCTAAAAAATATATATTATTTATTTCATTATGTTACATTTTTTTGTTTTTTAGTGATACATATTATATATAAATATAAATATATATATATAAATATATATATATATATATATATATATATATATATATATATATATATATATATATATATATATATATATATATATATTTATATTTATATTTATATTTATATATATATATATATATATATATATATATATATATATATATATATATATATATATATATATATATATATATATATATATATATATATATATATATATATATTTATATTTATATATATGTGTGTGTGTATCTTTAAGTGTGTGTGAACTTTCTGAGCAATATTTCCGCATAAAAAAATAAGCTTTTCATCAGGAAAAAAGGAACTTTCTGTATCACTATAAACAAAAAATGAAACATCATGAAATGAACATAAATACATTTTTAGGACTTTGTGAAACACTGTCCTCATTTGCAGTGCAGTAGGTGGCACTCTTGCTTTATTAATGATGTGAGGTTTCTGTGAAATGGCTGTTTCAATCACAATATTTGACATGCACATGATGCCTCATGAACCCGTCACTAATATAGATGACGGCACAGGGAACGGATGACGACCGTAATTCCGGACTATAGAGCGCACCGGAATAATAGCCGCACACACGGCATTTAAGATGGAAAATAGATCTTGTTCATTCAGAAGTCCGGGTTCAGTGGTGCTGTCTGCGCCGTAGAAAAGTCAAAAAAGCATGAGGAACACTTCTAAACTAGTTTTGAAAACCGGCTCCAGCATGGAGACTGACTCATGAAACAAACTCAGCAATGTTCCGGACTTGAATCATGGACTCCTCACATCTCTCTCAAAATGTGTTGTTTTCGCCTGAGTGTCTGAAGTTCTGACACCACAGCCGGTCTCAGCTGCTGCTTCTCGTCTCCCGTCATCAAGGAGTTCGGCTCTGAGGGCGGAGCTGCACTATTGACCGCTATAAGGTCAATAAAACGCCGCCAATCTCATGGGTATGATGTGACGAGGCTCAATATTTTGGCAGCATGATGCCCTTTAGCCTGGAAAAATCCATATATTAGCCGCGAGTTCAAGGAAAAAAGAAAAGAAAAAAGTAGCGTATACAGCTTATAGTTACACATTTCAATTCCTTAATCTTATAGCTACCAACGATATTTCAAAAGTTTGGAAATGTATATAAAATAAATGTAAATGTAATGAAAATGTAAAAAAAAAACAAATATATACACACACACATGCTGTGTGTGTGTTTTAAGTGTGTGTAAACTGAGGACTTTCAGAGCAAGATTTCCGCATAAAAAACAGGTTTTCGTCAGAAAAAAAAAGTAATTATGTCCAGTTAAATTCTGTTTACCTGTGAAAAATGTCGGTGTTGCACTTACCATTTAAATAATGAGAGTACACGCTCAAAAAAGCCCAAGATAATTACAACTTTGTCACCTCTAACATTTCCAACCTATTGCTGAAAATGCTCATAATTATTTGAAATTGTTTTCTTTTTTTTTCTTACAGGAGAGAAATTGCTAGCAGCATGTTTCAGCACTGTTTTGGACTGTCAACGTGAGCGATGAAAGAGGATGCGAAATGCTGCAGCAGTATCTCAGACCTATTAAAACCATCACAGCTTTTTCAAAAGTTTCCTTCAGTGAGACTTGTCACCTGAGAGGTTGACAAGACGAGTGCGGCGGGTCAAATGGAGACCCGGAGGACGGGCGGTGAACTAGAAAGAAACACGGCCAGCATGAATAATTCATGGTTGAAAGGTTTAGCTAATGACTCTCTTAAAAGTTTATGCAAAATGAAGGAGAAAACTTGGTTGAAGTGTTTATCTTTATACTTGTTAGAGGTTTGGGAGTCTTGTCCTGAGAAGCCGGTTGGTCAGGCGCATGGCAAACATGACCCGCACACCTCAAGTGACTCAGCAAACTCAAGGTGATGACTCGGGAAAACAGAAGTTATTGTCAGGACACCTGTCGATGTGTCACCCAATTTATACAATAAGACACATCATGGCATCATTGTTGCCAAATTGTTAGGAATTAAGTGATGACTAGGTTTTTTAAGAAAGAAAATAATGCTATTAACTTGCATTTTCTCCTAGAATTCAATTTTAAATATTGATAAATTAAAGTGAGAATTCACTATACACCCGGAAGCAACCAAGTCGTGTTTATTGGAGTATTTTCTTATTTCTATTGTTAAGTTTAATATGCATCCATCTGTCATCAATATGTTGTTTTCTTTGTATTTTTTAAATTTTTGTATTTGTCACTTTTGACGTCACTTCCTTGTGTGTCTTTGCGATTACATATGTGTTTTATGTAACTCTTGAGACTTAAATGTATACATCAAATCAAAAACAATTCCAATTTTCAAGTTAAATAAGATGTCTTTAGTGAGTAGTATTTTATTTATTTATTTTTAATGTGACCCATGTGCCATATTTCATTTATATATACACATTTTCACTCACACTTAACAAAAACTTTAAAAACTTTATTATATATTATATATTTATTTTAGTGTTTTCATGTATGGAAAGACAGTGTCCAAGTGTCTTTTAAAATTGAAAAGTGAACGACTGACGGACACGTGGACGGATCGTTGTCAGCTGTGTTGTCATCGCTACGATCACAAACGTTGACATGATAGAGGGAGAAGACAGGAAGATATGAGTGCGGCATCTGACTTTGGACAGAAATGTTGTCTAATTTTCAGGAAAAGAAAAGGGAAAAAAAGGCACTTACCATCTGAGGGCTTTGGTGATCATTTAAGGGTCGCGACACAGAGAGCTTGGAGCGCCACTCTTACATCCCAGCACAGCCTCCAGGCACGAGGACGAGACCGACGGGACTTGTTAACTTGAAAGTGCGGATGGGAGGACGGCGGGATTGCCAGAGTGTGTCAGGAGGAAACTGCAGGCAGCAGTCAGTCGGGCCGCAGACACATCAGACCGACACGAGATGCGTGAATTCAAAGACGCCAGCAGTTCCTTCTTCCTCTTCCCTTTCTCGAATGTAACTTAACCCCTTGAGAGGCTTCGCTGTGCAGACAAACAGAACCAGTTCCAGACCTGTCCAACACTACGGGCTGCTTCTCCCCCTTCTCTCCCCTGACTTCTCTGCTCTCTGTTTTTTTTTTTTTTTTTGGTATCATTTAACTCTTCTTTCTGGAGCCAGCGATGAGCTCACCGCTGGTTCGGGTTTCAACGCCTAGCTGGAATGTGAGGGGCAGCCGCGCAGAGAGGCAGAGGTGCCACGGAGGTCAAAGGCTACTGAGCTGCAGTGGAGGAACACAGATGATCACACAGCGATCTAAGCCAGTAGGGAGGGGGGTTCTACAGAGTGACATCTGAGGGGCCTGGAGAGCTGAGAACAAAACAGGAGTGGGAGGGGTCAAAGGTGACGGAAGTCGCGGGGTCTGGCTACATTTGACAGGCCTCAAGGCGGCGGACTTGAAGTCTCCGAGTACATTTACACGCTCAAACGGACACACACACACTTAAAGAGCAAGTCTTTTAAGTGGCAATTTTATTGCTCACTTAGTGTTTTGTGGCGATTTCCTGTCGAGGAGGAAGTGTGTGTTTTGTCCAGCCATGCACTCCATAAACTATATGAGCGTCCATTTACCATGTGACCTGCGGATCTCATTCTAAGTACCTCATCAAGACGGAAAATATTTGCTTATGATTTTGCAGCCCAACAAGCTCCAGCAGAGAAATACTGGCAAGTTACTCTCGTGATGTTTTAGTGTTATGACGCTCCACCTTTCGCCGTCCACTCTCAGTTGCTCATTTGAGTTCAATTGTGTGTGTCTAACAATGGACGGACGCAGCTCTCGCCCGACATCTGGGACTGGCTCCAGTGACCCGCGACTGTGACTCGCTGGAACGAAATGGCAGACAAAAACGTTTGGAGCTGCACCCAAAAAATGTTAAACGCCACCTGTTTTGTTGCGGATTGGAGTCCATAGGATGTCAGTAAAAGCTGCTGCAGGTGCGCTCTTAAAAACGAATTGTATGAATCCGCTGCCACCCGCGGCTCGGCAGCAGGGGCGAGAGGAGTGTTAATTCCCGCCGCTGGATAATTTTATAACAAGCCAATTGCCAATAAAAAAAGCGACTTTCATTTAAAGTCGTGGTGCCATGACAGATGTGACTTGTTTGACTTGTCTTCCATCCTGGCTTTGGCACCGATCAGGTCTCTATTAGCCCAATGAAGTGGAACCATTTCTACTTCCCCCTCAAAATAGTGAAGCTCACGGATGCATCGATTGTGAGGCGCCGTATGAGGCCCTTGTGTGAGTCGGTGTGTGTGCTACGGTAAATTCAGCTTGCGTACTGTTTGTGCAGATGAGTGTCAGGGCGGGCACACCCCGCGCGAGCATGTTCCCATGGGAACTGCCGCGATAGCGAACAGCTTGTTTCTGTGTATTTTGGCAATGTTGCCACTGCTGGAATGGTGACAGACACTGGGGAGGTCTGATATGCAAAACTGCTGCCAGGTAGGACTTATGTGGGGAAGAATATTTTCCTTTCGACTTTCCTCTGTGTGTTTTCACATCCATGCTGAGTTGGATGGTCACAAGGCCTTAGTGGGATTTAGTTGAGCGAGCGGTAGACGCCGTTGATTGAATAGAGTTTATGTTTGAGGGTCTTGCTCAACGCCACGAGCTGACAGGCTGAACTTGTTCTTGAGGGTCAGCAATCCTCAGGTGGATCATGGGATCTGATTCAGTCGAACGACTGCAGGTTACTGTTACACGTCTCCGCACGCTTGGCCGCCACGCTAGCTGGCTACGCTTCTGACCTCTTGGTGTCTTGCGGGGAATTTAACACTACATAAACAGGAAAATTGTTTCTTTCCAATCTCGGTTTTGAATTAACCACTGAACGATAACATCGCGCGGCGGGTTAAGTGACATCATTAGCATATTTGTAATTGTAACTCTTTTCCGATGGATGGAGGAGATTTAGTTGGAAACGGATGTTCAGCTGCTAGCAAGGTTGTAAATGAGCGAAAACAGACAATTTAGTTTGGACCCAAAAGTGGAATGCTAGCAGAGCTAAAGCAGGCAGCAAGCTAAAATAAATTAACTTAAGCTTAAAAACTCATGAAAATTGATAAAAATAAAACAAAATAAAATGACTTTTCCAAACCGGAGAGGAGTGTCTGACCTGTGAGCGCCTCCTAGCTGTGCGACCACATTAATAATGCTACAATAGGTCAGCGAGATTATAGTCAAATCAAAAAAGAACTTCAGTGGCAAAAAATGTATAAACACTCTCCCAACTGTGGATCGAACCCTGGCTGCTTTAGTGGAAGCACTGCTCTCTTTCAGTATATATATATATATATATATATATATATATATATATATATATATATATATATATATATATATATATATATATATATATATATATTGTTCAGCAGAGACACAAGTGACTGACAATTCCGTCAA
The DNA here is from genome assembly GCF_027744825.2 of Synchiropus splendidus. Classification (NCBI taxonomy): domain Eukaryota; kingdom Metazoa; phylum Chordata; class Actinopteri; order Syngnathiformes; family Callionymidae; genus Synchiropus; species Synchiropus splendidus. The sequence continues at coordinate 4,620,104 of NC_071345.1, read as the reverse complement.
AAGGAACAACAGAATACAACCAAAAATGGATCTTCTGTTTGCTAACAAAGCAATCCATTGTTACAACCAAGGCATCAAACAGCAACTCTTGTCATTTGTGTCGTATGTTGACGTCGAACCCAGCGTTCCATGTTACGTGTTGACTAGTGACTGGCTCGTGACGCTTCATGAAACAGTGTCCTCATTTTCAGCGCCCACTAGATGGCATTCTCTGCTGCAAAAACCCTTTGACTTTCGACAAATACTTTAATGAAACGCGTCAACATGCAATGCAGGAGGGCCACTTCGGTATCAACATAGGACGCGAAAGTCACTAGTCGCTGTTTGACACCTTGGCTGAGAGAATGTGTTGCAACCAACCGAAAAATAAAGGCAGAGAATCACGGAGCCTCTTTGACGGAGATGGAGCACCACTCTGATATATTGTTTTTCTGCATTCATCCCTCAGTATTTTCTCACCAACTGCCGCAGCCCTCGGATCATAATGCAAACTAATAAAAACCATTTTGTTGAAGCAAATAGCCATCTGCGGTCTTAGACAAATATCAAATGCCCTCCTCCAAGTGACTTGAAGAACACAATATATATTTCATTTGGCAAGTATCACGCAGCAAGCGGGAGCTCCAATATTAAATCAACGCACATGTATGCAGTGAAACCTTGATGTTTTTGTTCGCGAACCCCAGGAAAGCCTTCTTGCTGAGAGAGCGGACTTGCCAGTTTTGCGAGCGCCGTTCTCGTCCTGCCTGCCCTCTCGCCTGGGACAGCAGGGTAATTACATCATTTGGAGAAGGAATGAAAACACTTTACAAGCAAAAGTAAGTGAAATGCTTTATTGCACTTGGAATTGCCAATTAAAAAGCAACACCTGGAACACCGAGGCTCGGCTACAACAGCTCTCTCTTGCCTTGTGACACGGATAAACCAGTCGGTTTCCAGCCTTCGAGAGGCCCCCAGAGAATAGTTTCCTTTCCCCCCTTTCCCCGTCTTTATTTGTAAAAAGCTGCCGACAGTGCACCTTCACTTGGGCGTACATAGCCCATAAGTCACCGAGGCCTGACGTGTTTTGAAGTGTATTAATAAAGGCCATTTCACAGGTTGAGCGTATGGAAAGGTTACAGTGTAAACTGGCTCAGTACAGGCCACTGACTAGGAAAACAGAGGTGATTCTCCCCAGCACCCCATCAACACAAGGGCTGCCCCCTGTCCAACACACACATGAACCTGGCCCAGAACTGAGGGCTGCTTCCCAAAAGGAAGGAAAATAATAAGTTGTGGGAAACTAATTTGAATCAAATCAGTTTTGGTGCTTTATTCCTTCCATGCTTTTCACATTATTCTCTGTCTACAAACAGGCTTTTACATTTAATAAAGGACGAGGACTGATGTTGGTGGTTCATGGTTAATTTCTCTGCGACCCTGAGGTGCATTTTTTTTCATTTGATTTCTTTTTTTTTGTACACCAAACCATTTCAAATGCAGTGAAGTCATACAGCGTGTGGCATTACCAAGCCACGGCCTTAATCCATGCCATCATTGTCATCCAAGTCTACAGAGATTCCAAGTTTGTTCATACTGTTCAGAAACAATAGACCATTTAAATACCAAACCAAACCTAAACCTGTTTCCCTAAAAACAAAACTAAATGCAAAGATTGTTCTGTGGTCATTTTGGCACCAACGTTTACCTCTTGTAGACGCCATGTATGGCACCGATATCAGGACATACCATAGTACACACTCGTGATGGGTAGATGCGGTATCATGAAACAGTACTGCAGGGTTTCCCTCATTTTCAGAGCACACTAGATGGCGCTCTTGGTTTAGAAATGACGTGCAGTTTCATTGAATTAGTATATCAAGTACTCTGAAAATCAGGACACTGTTTCATGAAACCTCATCAACCCTTCAACACTGTGTCATGAAACCTCATCTACCCCTCACTACTAAAAACCAATCCAACCATAATCTATACCACAAAACCTAAAAAACAGAACCTCCTTTCCCCAGTATCATTTTGCGCACGGCTATCTTCACTAAAAGTTTATATTTTACTGTTGCTGTTACACTGGTGCAACGATCCCACAAACCTCTTTTTAACAGTACCTCGAGACAAATGTACATGAACGTTGGTTTAACTTTTTTCAGTTTTCATGAAATATTCACATGGTGTCCTTCATAACTGCACAGCTGCAGTGTTCATAGTTGTTAGTATAAAAACCAACGTATTCATGGTTGGAATAAAGTCAGTTTTGAGTGCCTCCTTTTTTTTCCCCCTTTATGTCCCGGACCTTCTCCTGCACAGTAGCTGAGTGACACCCTAACCACGCCCCTGCATCTGGAGTTCCCAGTCCTTCTTGCTGCTGTCACAACCGCAAAAAAAGATTAGCATCAGCCTGCACTGCCATGACGACACTGGTGACAGCAGCACTAGCATGGCGACCGCACGCTTGCGGTGTCAGAAAGAAAGTCTTATTTACTTCCAGAATGTCTTTGCCAGACGTGCCAGCTTATTACTTTTGAGTTCGACTGACTCAGTCATATGGAAAATAAATTGGAGCCGGAGTACTTCTCATCTGGTTTGGGCCCGAAGCTGAGAGTGCTGAGAAGAAAAGTATAGTCAATGATGATATTTGTTGTTATGAATGAGATGAGCTATAGCCGGAATTGGGTTCGTCGGCCCTTTTGTAGCTGCAAATTTTGAGCCGGCAGCGGAGGATAATGCGCCTCTCACATCCCGAATAGTCTGGTCCTTCGAAGATCCAAGCTCCACAGTTTACTGAATCCTATCACTTATTAAGCCTGCGCTGCTTTCATGGGTTTATATAAAAACACAGTGTCATGTTTCCTCCGGAGCATTCTCTTTCATTAAACACTGCTCCAGGAATGAGAGGGCTCTTTCATGCATGGTTTACGTCAACGTATTTGCAAAGTGAGTGGTTAAGGGCAATTCCTGTGCTCGGATTCCAAAGTGCGGGGGGGAAAAAAGGGCTCGCTGAAATATAAGAATTGCATAAAAGGATTGTCTCGATGAGCCGTGTGTGGAGTGTGTTGCCTTAAAGCTTGAGCAGGAAGAGCCTGACTTTGGTCACCTGTAGTCAGGATTAAAAAAGTCTGTCAGGCGTGCTCTTTGTGATTTGCTTACTTTGTACCAAGAAAAAAAAGTATCCGAAAATGAGTTCAGCCAATAAACCTGGGTTTGAATAGCTGTACAACGCTGAAGCTGTCACAACTTAAAGATTAACCAGGAGTCAAAACAACAACGTCCACCTCTGTTTCATTCTTCGGATGCTAACTCATTTTCAAATCTTTCGTAGAGTTCTTTTTCGCGCCAATTTTTCTGAATTATAAGACAGTGCCTTGCCAACTTGGAGCACTGCCATCTTTGAATGAAAAGGCAACAATTTTTGGATCTAATGGGCCACAAAACATGACTTCCACATAACGATAATCTCGCTGTTTTTGTCATGAATTCACTCCTGACCATTGATGGACCGTAAACGCCTGACTGTCTTGACTCTTGTGCGTTTATCCGATAAGAAAATCCTTATGTCTGAGGTGTGTTTGTCCTTAAAATCAGCTTCAAGAACAGTCAGGGGAGACAAACGTGTTAAACCTATTCAAACAAACAGAGAAGTAACTCGGCGACTTTTGACATTTTTTAAACCTATGTTAACAAAAAAATGTAGCCATCCTTGCCGTACCATAACTAACAGTCCTTCAGTTGCCTGGGCGGCAACTTTTGTTCCACTGGTTGTAATGTTTCTGTCTTCATTCTTCTGTTTAATTATTACACATAAAACCACCAGCCTGAGCACTTGCATGTTGCTAGTTGTTTAGATTTGATGTTGTTTCCACGTTTTTCGCCTTTTAACGCAAGATTTCGGCCATTTTCTTTTTTTTATCGTGGGGCCGTGAGACCCATTAAAGGAGCTCCTTGTCTAAGAATGTAAAATGACAACAATAACAGAGGCTTTAATAATCAAATATGAATATTCTTAGATGCAGTTTTACTTCAATTATTGCCGTGTACATGTTTCACGCTTTCAAGTCTGGTCCAAACAAGTCAATGTGAGACTGTTTTTGTTCCCTTTAATGCATCATTTGATGAGCAGAAGTTCATATCTGAGCTCTACAGGCTGAATCATTAAATCTCCGTATATATATCTCCACAATGTGTGCTCTTCTATTTCAAGCTACTTTTCCACAGCAAATGAAACCTTTTTAATATCCAATATTGCCAGAGCGAACGAGACTTATTGTGAAGGGATTTTAGTGCAACTTGATTTTACATACTGACTTCTCCTTTTAGCCTTCCGGACGCTACATTAGGGATGCAACTCTTTTTTTTTTCTACTTTGTTATTAAAGAAATGTGGCTCAGTTATTCTGCTTTGTTGAGTCTCATGACGTTTGTTTTCATAACACGTAATCCGAGATATGCAGGAGCTGCAAGTGTGTTTTCTTTTGATGTTTTTCTTGGCGTCATAGAGGCTACTGTTTTGAAGAAGTAGAAACTGGATTCGCTTGAGTGACAGTCTCAGTAAATGGAGCTCATAAATCTTGTGTTCGGATAATTGTTTCTGAATTAGATACATTAGTTTAATTATTCATAGAGAGGTTATCCTTGAAAGTTTAGCTGATCTTGAGACATGGTTCAATGCTGCTTGGATTGCTGTATTTTTCAAGACCCGGGTGTCGAGCATCCATTGGTACGGGGGGCAATACTGCACTTTGAATTGTGTAATAATCGGAAACCTTGAATAATGTGAAAAATATAAAAAAAGTTCTTCTTCTTCATCTGAAATCTGCTGTTGCAGTTTGTCCTTGTGTGAAATTTCAGTTCATTTTATCCAAATATTGACAAAGCAATGTTTTTTGGAGAGACCAGATATGATTGCAGGTTAAAAATAATAATAATAATAATAAATAAAAAAAGATAAGTGCTTCAAAAAGTGATTGATAAAGGTGTTATACAGCTTCATTCAATTTACTTTATGTTTTACGATCCACAACTGGACGTGATCAGACGTTCTTATTCACAGAAGTAACATCCACGATTAAGCTGGAAGACGGACGTTTGCTAAAGTTTTGCATTCATAAACATGGCAATGTCAAAGAAAATCTATCGAGCCTGCCTTCATCACCACATTGGCAGCGGCCGCCTGGTTCGGCAATATAATATTGTAATAAAAGAAGGCGAAAAGGACACAAAAAAGTTCTTCTTCTCTACCACAAAGTCTGTCTTTATATATTATGTAGACTTAGTCTTTCTTTATTGTCATTGCACAAAAACATATCACTGTATTATGGCAACGAAATTTCAGTCTGAGGCTTCTGGTTTCCCAAAAAAAAAACTATGTCCAAAATAAATAAATATCAGATAAATACTAACAAAAATGATAATTTTATATATATATATATATATATATATATATATATATATATATATATATATATATATATATATATATATATATATATATATATATATATATATATATATATATATATATATATATATAGATGTGTGTGTGAAATAAAAGTTGATGACCAACATATTTCCTTGGCAAAGTAACTGGCATGAAAACAAACTCAGTCCTTTATCAGGAGGCAGAAGACAAAAGTCTGAAGGTTGTGATGGTCTGTGAGTGAGACCTTTCGAGATCACATGGTCCTCTTTGTCACATTTAGCTAGATGCTATGGCAGGCCTTCACACACCTCATTTCAACTTCAGAAAACCCCATGGAGGTTTAGACGTAACACACCTGCTGGAGCACATCTATGAACCCACTGGTCTCTAAACATGAAGCATATGGTGAAGTGTTCTCATGTGCCTTCATGCCACTCATGATCTCCCAGTGGTATAAATAATGGGATTTAGGTCACCTCTGTCCGGGGAGGAGCCTCACACGGAAATGCCTGTGTTTAGCGCAGACGTGGTGTGGTCGTTTGGCCGTGCAGCTTTCAGACATGCTCCGTGTTCCATGTTTCCCGCAACCAGATTGACGGGCGACCTCATGCTTCCTTCATCTGCTCTTTGGATCGCGCCTGGTTTGGCCTGGCACCGCCAGCTGTGGGATATGTTAGGCCCCAAAATGGCTCCTCAGCTGCCGCTATGCGCCATGTGGAACCAGCGTGACCGACCTAGCAGCTGCTCTGGTGGAACAAGGTCACAACACAAGACTTCAATTTAAATTAAATCTGGAGCTACATCAGGTTTATTATTACTATTTGTGTATACTAGTTTTAAATAATATAAGATTACAAAGAAAAAAAGCTATTCATTTATATAAATTCCCCACTAAAGATGTTGCATCACCCCAAGCTCTGTTGCGTAAATCTATCATATTAATGCATCCCAAAGACCATTTGACTCAATGATCACTTTTGTAATGGGATGGCATGACATCAGATGGGATGTAATTATGTTGTACAGAATTTGTCACTCTTCCATTGTGTTCGCGGCGACGCAGAGATAAAGGCGAGCGGTGATTTACTGTCAGCGTTCTTGCTGAGCAAATGTTTCCCGGTGGCTCAATAGCAATACCACGCTGGTGTTTTGGTCTTAAAGGATGGCTGTGCTTAACAAAGCGATCACTGGTGTTAACTTCCCGGAACATGTGGTGCGCAGGCGTTGGCTGCTCACTGATCCTCTCAAGGGTTAAAACACCCGACATGACGGGGCTGTCAGATGCTGGGTCTGACTTTTAACTGGCAGCTATTACGCAAGAGAAAATATTGCTGGAGCCGTTGCGTGTCAGCGGCTTTATTTCAGCGGGGGCAAAGGTGGCCAGTCAAGATCAATATTTATTGTGAAGAAGTATTTTTTCTTTAAAAAAAAAAAGAAAATATATATTTTTGGAATACATTTTATAAAATATAAAATGTGTATATATATATATATATATATATATATATATATATATATATATATATATATATATATATATATATATATATATATATATATATATATATAATTTTTTAAATAATTATTTAAATAAATATTGTAAAAATTGTAGTATATATAAAATGTCATTCATAAAATTCCATTTTACAAAAAGATTATTTATATATATTATTTTTAAATACAAAATTACATAAAATGTCATTATATATATATATATATATATATATATATATATATATATATATATATATATATATATATATATTACTTTTAAATATATTTTAATATAAATATATATATAAATATATAGTAACAAATTTTATTTCACATCTAATCATATTTAGACGGATCAAGAAGATTCTTCTAAACTATAAATTTATATTTTCAATTCAATTCAATTCATTGAAAACTTGCTTATGGGCCTGCTTATTTGACTACTTAATCCTAGACAAGTTTACTTGTACTTGCTTTTGAGTGGCATTTTGAGCTGCAACAATCAGTCTACACTGATTTTATTTGTCATGTTTCACCACGACTTGACTAACTTTCAACTAAAAGTAATGATTACAAAATAATAAAATACCATCACAGTAATTACACAGTTATCCTGAAACACCACAAGGAGGAATGGAACAGTGGCAAATGTATCTATACAGCTCTGAGTGCGTGTTAGGCAGCAGCATCAGTGCAGGGTCTGACCGTCTGACCCAGTTATTAATGAACACTAAGTGCTCTATTTTCCTCCTCAGGAATGGCCGAACCTTTGCGCGACGTTTTGATTGACTCCACCAACCCCCTCCCACCCAGCCGCTCCGTCCCACTGGTGCTAAAAGGGTGTTTCCTGACAAGGCAGGTCGTTTTACAATTATGTGCGAAGGTTTTAAGGCCAAGGCTTAGCTTGAGAATTTATTGGCTATTGTATAATGTTTCATGCGGGAGACTGGCTGACTTTGACTTGTGTTTTGCCGCCGGCCCCGGCACTCAGGAAGAGCCCATGTATTTTGATAGCAGTGAGAGTTGAAGCTGTCAAAGCCTCTGCCTGAGGGAAGCTCACCTTTTACATTTCTGACTGATGGCGTAAACTCCTGTCAAACAACAAAAACAGCTCGCTGAGGTCCCCGCCACTGTAATCAACCGCGACTCTCCCACTGCCATTATTTTTTTATCGACTCCACCGTTGCAATTGGAGTGAAATTAACCCCTTACGCTGCACATGAATGAGATCTCTGCTTATGATTTACGGCTTCAGAGCACGTGTTTGCACATGTTTGTCATTACCTGGGCTGGAAGAGAGCCGAGAAGAAAACAGGTGACACAGGTAATGTTTTTTTTCTTCTAACTTTCTAACCTCCAAGTTGGGGCCACATATGGAGCTTTTCATAACCAGTGCGTGGTTACTCACACAACAAGTGACTTTTATTTTTGAGGGTGAAACCAGTGATGTTCTGGTGAGGCTTCATGAAACAGTGTCCACATTTTTAGAGCCTCTCTCTGCTGCAAAAATATTTGGCTTCCAACAACTACTTCAGCGAAACATCGTTTTTAAACTGGGAGCGCCCCCTTCTGAGCATTGAAAATGAGGACACTGTTTCACGAAGCCTCATCAACCCATCACGAGTGACACTATTACGAAAGCAATGGTCAATAAATACCTACCTGGGCAGACAGTCATATGGCAGATTAAAAAAATAAAATAAATAATAATCACCTTCCCACCTTCACCTTCTCAATAATATGAATAATAATAATAATAAATTACATCCAAAAAAAACTCATGAGTGAAATTCAAATCCCAGGCACCCAATATGGCCAGCTGAGTCACTTCACAACAGCTTAAAAACATCCAAATTTGACTCAATATTAATCTAAAGCACAACAAAGTCAACACCTCTAATGCATGTTAACATGATAACAGTTTTTCTTTTCTTATTTTAACACTAACACTGAAACAATTTAAGTGAAAGGAAGTTGATTTACGGCTTCTCAACACGTTTGCACATGTTATAACCTGTGCTGTCAGACAGCTGAGGTCAAAACAGTTCACATAAGTAATGCTTTTTAAAAGGTGTTTCGCAGGAACAGTCACATTCTATCATCCAAGTCGGGATCAAGATATTCTGAGGGCGACCACATCACTAAAAATTACAATATAATGAGCAAAATAAAAAGAATAACATAAATGAAAACAAAAATACAAGTAATAATGACTATTGTTATAGTGAATCTATCGTTTTTGTTTTGACATTGTGCTCTGAGGGGCCAGAATGGGCCCATGTGCTGCTCATTTCCCAAGTCTTCTCTAATGGAATAGTGTCTGTTGATTCGTGTGATGAGGTCATGATAGGATTTCTGAACTGTCATTCCAAGTAGGGAGCGACTGCCTCCCCCCCATGGGGAGGTCAGCGACTGGGTGTGCGTCACAGCGGCATTTTAATTATGCCACGTATGGACTGTGGCAGGACTGCGGGGTTTCAGTGGGTGAAGGTTATGCTCTGTACAGCCAGGTCAAGGAGATGTGAGGAAGAGAGATCTCCAGCGTTCAACAAAGAATGTGGCGGCTCATTGAAGGTTTTCAGTGAGGGTTCGGGTTGCTACCGACTCTGTAAAAGGTTTGTACTTTCAAATTCCGTTTTGAGGGCGAGAACTGTTGTGCAGTCAAGCAGTCGTGAAGACAGTTTTATTTGCAGGGGTGGCTGGTTTTTTAATGAGATGTTCCAGAGTATTTGCGTAGAGATTTCACTGTAGCAACATGGCAAAGGTCAAGAGTCTTTCAGCAGCAACAATCGCAGGGATTCCTAAAACTAGATGTGATTAGGATTATGTCACTGGGAGCTGAGAAGAAAGGTTGAAGGACGGCTGATGAATCTGTCACTGTCACAGCGTGACATGGTTAAACCAGGGTTTCTTCAGTTTAGCCTTCGACTTACAGAATCTGTCCTCAAAATCGCTTGGACTCATATTTGCGAGGCACATGCGACACATTCCTGTTCCTTGGCGCGTTTCCTTTCTCGCCCTTTAACTTCCACCCCTGGATGACTTTTCCTCCTCTCCGTAATCTTCCTCTCGGCAGGACTCATCACGGGACGGCACGAAGGCTCCCTGCAGCTCTTCCTGTCTTCCACTTCTTACGGAGAAACTCGCATGTCGCATTTCGAAAATGCGGATAAGAGTACACATCCGCTGCGGCATCACAAACTGACAGGCACTCCGGCTCCTCAACCTTCACACAAGTGTGACAGTCATGTATGAGTCATGCGGTGCGCTTTATGTGTCACCGCACAGATGTCAAGCCTGGGAAAGTGAAATACGTATTTACATTCTTGCATAACTGACTGGATATTTTTAAGCCGCACCAATAGGAAGTGAGTTACAGAAATGAAACCAGGATGGTCTTTAATTTTGTTTACTGCCGAGCCCCATTAGGCTCTCCACGAGCCACTGATCCGAGCTTTCGCTTCACTTCCAGCCCTCTTTTTTTTGATCTGTTCTCTTCTTTTCTTGCTGACTTTCTTGCATTACTATCACGCTTCACTGCCTCTCTGTATCGTCCCGTGTTGTGCTGCACATTTGCTCATTTGTGCTTGTATAAACAATTTACAATCCGCGGAAATGCCGCGCATGCACAGAGTGTGGTTGTGCTTGGGAAGATCCCAATATTGACTCACCTTAAACAGACTTTATTGCGTGCCACGACAGCCCTTCTAGATGCCAGTGGGAGCAGGGGAAGCCAAAACAATTTACGCCAATATTCAAAGACAAATCATCCAATGCTAATAATTATAAACATTTAAACACTCAGGTTCCTTCCCACTTATTTTGCTTTATATATATATATATATATATATATATATATATATATATATATATATATATATATTGACTGCCAATACATAAAATAAATAAATAAAATGTGAAAAAATAAAAATAAATAGAATAAAATACATTTTGCAATTTACATATATTTAATATTCGATTAAAATTTTTCATATACATTTTCTCATTCAAACTAGAGCCTAAAAATATTTGCTTAAATTTGTCATGGCTGGGTTTCATGAAACTATGCTCCTTTTAATAGCTCGGCGATGGTGCTGTTGGTTTAAAAATAATCTGACGCTTCATTGAAGTAGTTGTTCAACACTAGTGATGGGCTAGTGAGGCTTCATGAAACTGTGTCTTCATTGTCAGAGCCCACTAGATGGCACTCCCTGAGTATTTGGCTTCCAACAATTACTTCAATGAAACATCACTGACAAATCATTTTTTAAACTGAGAGCGCCCCCTTCTGAGCACTGAAAATGACACTGTTTCATGAAGCCCCATCAGCCCATTATATGTTATACCATACTTTGTACACAGATAAATATTATAGTGTGGACACTGTTTCAGCACATGTATTTAAACCCCAAGAAGAAAAAAAAAGAAAAATGACAAAGTCGCATGTTGTTTTCTGCAACCCTTTAATCATTTGTGTAGTTGTAACACAGTGGGTGGTCACAAATCAAAGTGCTTATTAGCATCATGTAAAACATGGCTGTGTTTACTTCATTTTCGCTAATTCAAGAGCCTGCTATTATTTGGGGACACCCTGGACAGAACACCATTCATATTGGTGCGAAATGTCATTCATCTATTTTGCCCAATGGGATGCAACTTGAGTTCCCTGAGCAAACCTAAGCACCAGCTTCAAACCAACAACTTCCAAGAGCTGGAATCACCCAAGACTGTTCGGCGGTAGCACCGACCGCCGCTACGTTATGCCACAGCGCGGCAAGTACTTATTTATTGAACAATAGCTTACTTCAAATGGTGAAAACAAAGGAACACGTTATTATTCATGTGTTTATGTGGTGTGAGGCACGGTGGCGTATTTCCTGGCGGGCGCAATTTTCACACGGACGCCATCGGAAAACATCAGAGCACGCAATGCAAACCGTGTTTACGGATTACCAGGCCGAGAGCGTGTTTTGCTGAATCGTGCAAACTGATCCTTCTTCTTCCACGACAACCCGTGGGCATCATGAAAAAGAAATGCGATTCATGATAAATACATAAATATTGCAACTAAAAAGCTCATGTTGAAAGGGAAACGTTTCTTTTCTACGTATACATGTGTTTGGTGAATAATTCAGTCAAACAGATGTTTATCTGCAGCTGCCTGTAATCTATCATTTAGTCTTCTGTGGTGCGTCGTTCTTTCTTTTGACTTTGACGAATTATTTGATTGTTAAAAAATAGAAAGCTTTTCCCCTCTACTTTGTGCAGGTACGTTGTTGGTCAGTGGGTGGAAAAGAAGAAAAAGAGGGGGAATCTGAATTGCACTGACACTAACACGACTGTAGATACGGATTCAAATTGGTTTCTTTATATTTAAGAAGGAAAATAGATCTTGTTATAGCTACACTGGTCTATAAGCCGCGGGTGCAGTGGTGCTGTCTGCACTGTAGAAAGGTCAGTGGAGCTTAAAAATGCGTGAGGATCACTTCTAAACTAGTTTTAAAAACGGGCTCCAGCATGGAGACTGACTCATGAAACAAACTGGGCAGTGTTCTGAACCTGAATCATGAAGTCAATCAAGTTCCGATACCACAGCTGGTCTCAGCCGCTGCTTCTCGTCTCCTGTCCTCCAGGAGATCAGCTCTGTGGGCGGAGCTGCGGACACACTCGCTTTAAGGTCAATAAAACGCCTGTGATTTCATCGGTTTGATACGCCGAGGCTCAATATTTTATCACCTTTAGCCCGTGAAAATCCATATACGAGAAAAAAGTAAAGGCTCATAGACTGGAAATTACGGTAATGGTATTGTTTGCTTCCTTTACAGTTGTTTAAATGGTGTCATCTTGAAAATGTATTTTTTTTGTAGGATCAATATATATATATATATATATATATATATATATATATATATATATATATATATATATATATATATATAGAGAGAGAGAGAGAGAGAGAGAGAGAGAGAGAGAGAGATGCTAATTGAATCCTTCGACTCAGTCTTTGCTCATTTTATTTGGAAAATGCTTGAAACTTTTCTTTGTCATCTCAAGAGATTAGTGGAGGGAGGCTGCAGCGAGTCTTAGTAGAGCCAAATCAATTCAAGCAGTGAACAGACTGTGCAGCTTTCCACTCACCAAAATAAGAAAAAAAAAGTCCAGGGATTTTTTTTTTCCCATGGAAACTCAGCTGTGCACATATCACAGCACATATCCATTATTGACAAATTCAGCTGAGGAACTCATCCTGCTTCAGAGAAGTTCTGGTGAAACTAAATAATGTGATGATCACGCTGCATATATTTGGTCAGCGGTGAAATATTCCACTCTGGTATTGAATCTAAGGGATGGACGGGTCTGAACGTGAAGAGACTGTTCATTAACCAGTAGCACGGAAACCATCTGTAGCTGAGCTTGTCGACATTTGCTTCGGCTTGTGATTGATGTGAGAATTCAACCAGCGACTTTTCAGATACTTTTTTTTTTCCTTTGGAAAATAGGTTTGTCATCAGGCATTGTGAGACACAGACATTCGATGTTGACCTCTTATTGACAGTACTGTTGCACCATAATCTGCTTTTCAAATGACTGAAATTCTTCAGTGCTTGATCCTTGTTAGAAATTTCAGCACTCGAAAAGAGACTCACAAAGAGCCGCTGCACACCAAGTCTGATCAATGCAATGACTCCTGAATGATTTTATGAAAAAAAAAAAAAAATCAGCAACGCAAATTTCCTCATCCATCTTTCTACAGACAGAACAAATGAATGAATGTATGAATTTTTTTTTTTTTTTTCAAATAGCACCTCTCACATAGAGCGTACTTTACACAATAAAATTCACGTCAGAAACATGGCAAAAATAAAAGAGATTAAAATTTTTATCTCAATTAATCACTCTTAAGATGAGTTAACTCGCGATTAATGGCAAATTCATAGCACATTTTGCATCTGTTCTAAATGTGACTTAAAGGAAGACGTTATTGACACAAGAGGCCAAACATTTGTTTGTCCAACATAAGCGATATTGTCAGTGACATGTGGAGGAAACCGGAGAACTCCAGAGAAAGAACATGCACCCGGGCATAATGTCATGGCCCTGTCAACATTCTTTATAAAAACCTCCGAAGCAACATGCTACAAGCACAACATTGTCAGCATTATTGGCCACTCTTGTGTTGACTAACCCTTCCTTCAAGTTACATTTAGAACAATAAAAAATGTGTGATATATTGGCCATTAATCGTGAGGTAACTCACCTCCTGTGAAATTACTTTTTTATTTATTGACAGCCCTTATAAAAACAAAACAATCCAGCGATTTTAAGAACTCAGACAAAAGTCAGCCACACAACTGTGTACTTTTGCACATTCACATGTATAATAAATATGCAAGGACACAGGTTAGCACGATCGAGGAAGCCGCCCTCGACTGGAGACATCGTGGTACAGGCGGAAAACAAAAGGGGGCAAACTTGCTTTCTTCACCTGAGAAGTCACAATTGCATCATGAAGGCATCGTAAACTTGAGTAAATACAGTCAACATTTAACTATGTTTATGTGAATGCATGACTAACAAGGTTGGTCTTCAGTTTCTCTGCAGCCCTCAGGTCCTCAGGTGGTCCAGGTTTGGGTTGCAGTAACTCAAACAGACTTTTCTGTATGTTTTGCTTCTCACCGTAGGAGCATTCTAGAGACCTGAGTACCTGGAGGACTCCTAGGATAAAAGTACGTCCGACCATTAAGAGATTTATGAACCAATAGATTGACCTTGAAATCGATTCCGAGCCAGACAGGCAGCCAATGCAGATTGTAAAGTCAGTGTGATATGCTCTCTCCTCCTGGTCCTCATTAAGAATTGTGCAGCTTTGTTCTGCAGCAGCTGAATGTGGTCACTGTTGTTCTTTGTGACACCAGAAAAATAAAGACAGTAGTCTGTTCTGGAAGTGATAAAATCATGGCTAAGCATCTCTTCTGCATTGGCTTTAGAGAGAAATGTCACAACTTTAGAAATGCTCTGGAACTGTTGGTCAGGAACAAGGTTGGGGTTGGGACACAAAAGCAGCAAGTGTTCGAGATTCAGACAACTTCTGGGACACATTTGTTTCAGAACTCAGTGAATCACAATAATATTATTTTTGCTACAAAACATTATAGGACACAAATAAAAAAAAAAGGTACTTCTCGTACTTACAGTGAGTCAGCTGCGAAAACTGTGGACCAGATGAGCTCATATTTGAAGAAAAAAATCAACATTCATTATCGTGTTATTTTAAAATAATGAGTGTTTGGTTCAGCAAAGTTTGCAATGTAGGAGGAGGCGTTGGCAAAAACATGACAGGCTTTTTTAATGCTCAAACTGAACTCCCCTGCCTGGGCAGTGAAATCAAAGCACTTCTGGATGAGATTACCATGGTTTTCATCATCTGCCTTTTCATCTGTAGGTGTGGATTATAATCTTTAGTTTCTGCTTTTGCATGTTTTTCAGCTGTTTCAAGTCCAAGGAATACAGAGACCAAGTTCCAGACCAAGACTTTGAGGTCCACAAACCAAGACCATGGGGGGGCGAGACGAAGACCAAGACAGTTATACTTATATATATATACTAATAGTTTGAACTGTGACACAATTTCAGTTCTCAGTTCATAATAAAATAAATGAATACAGTACAAAATAAATAAAGCTACTGTTTCTTTTACGCTAAACTAACTGTGCGTTTCCATATTACTAATAAATGTGTTCTGTATTGTATTTGGTCTAAGTCACAACTCAGTCCTGGACCCTCATAGTTTGGTCTTGGATCTGCTCTCTGTCTGCGCTGGTCTCATTATTGACTTGACTCTCAGTCTTGACTCGGTCGCGACTATTAGAGCGTTGCAGCCCTTCAAATAAAAACAAATGGCAAACTTTGATGCGTTGTAGAGTCACCATTGAACCAAAATGTTTGATCAACAAGTTGGTCTTTCTGTTTCCACTTGGTCGTATTGGCAGTTAGTGAGTTGGTTAAAGAAACACTGGCATGGAATACTACTCAAAATAATATTACATTTGCAATCAAACCCAGTATTATTTCTGTAAAAAAAGTTACCGACTGAAAACCCAAGCAAAGAGAAAGGAGATTTCAAAGCGCTACATTCCAGAATTCCTGTGGATAACTGGATAACACAGTGATCGGCTACAGCTGAATATATAAAATAAGATCAATAGGCTGAACAGAAACTGGCAAGGATCCTTAAAACCATAATAAAATAGTTTCAGTCCACCCTCTTCTCCTGTGCTGCATCCTTTCCTTCGCTTGCCAACTCAAGAGTTATCCATCAGGTCGCCAAGCCTCCCACAGATGCCGCAGAAACGCTGAGACAGGTCGTAGCAGCTGGGGGTCTCAAGCTGCACATGGAGCCATACTGAAAGCAGGTTCATTATAGTTGGTCACCCACCGTTTAGCCGACGGGCCCAGCAGTCGGCACCAAGACTCCGGCTTGTGAGGCTGGAACAATAAATCCACGGCAACGGAGCTGCATGGTTTTGTCTTCAATTGGCGCGCTGCGTTGAAGGGAATCCCCACTGACTAGCATGTGGCTAAAGCATGCTGTTTTTACCTCCGCCAAGGAGGCTTTTCTGTGAGCAAAACACCCCCAAAAGAGACGGAATTTTTCTGGTAAATAACACGAAGAAAGACGTCCAATCCAAGATCGCATGATCTCGTAGGGTAAAAATAATAACAATGTAGTTGGAAAAGAAGAGATTCTCAGTGGAGTTTCTGGTTGTAGTGGCTGTTTACAACAGTATAGTGAGTTTTTTTTTTAACCCATGTCCTGAAGTTGTCTGCAACTGTGGCCCCAAATCAATTGAGCTGCTTGGTGGAGGTCTGCATTCTGACTGTGTCTTGTTGTATCCAACTGGATTTCAGGTAAAAAAAGGAAATCAGCAGAGGCACAAAGTGAGGAGCCTTGCTCACAAGGCATGTCTGACTTTATACATTTGACCATAGAAAAATTTTTTAGCAAGCATGTATGGACATGTATGTTCATAATTTGTTACCAACCTTCATGATTTATTTTATTTTATTTTACATTTTTCCAGGTATTTATGAATTCTATTTTTAAAACTTTTTTTTTCATACATATACAGTACACTGTATAGCTTTCATATCACATGACAAACTCCTAGCGAATGTAGCGAATGTCAGAGGGAGGGACGGATTCCAGGTGTATTTTGTGCTGAGGCATGAGATCTGAACAAGATCTTAAACATGGAGTCCATTCCCCATTCGGAACCCAGCGTCTGACAAAAGATCTGTGCCAATAGATAGATTGGATTAAAACATAATGACGCTCTGAATGAATTACCTCCTAATTGACGCGATAATGTGATCAAATTCAGTGTATTTGGCGTCAATTGAAGCGGCAGACGCATTTCCTGTGCAGACTCGCCAGCTTTCTGTTCCCTACACATGTACATCTGGCGGGAGTGTTTTGCCACGATTGAGCTGTTTTGAATTAACTTTCCTGTTGCTTTAAATACCTCGCTGTGATTTCCCACTTCAGGATTTCACTCAGAATTAGAGCGTTAGAAACGCAGTGGAGACTGTGTTTACACGTGCAAACAAAACAGGTTTTGATCTGGTTGAATCTGTCAAGGAATAATCTGATTTAGATTATTTAACGTCAGACCTGAGTTCTCTGGGCTGCTTCTATTTGAAAAAAACAAAAATGAAAACTCTTGGACAATACTTGATCTTGTAAGTCGCCAATAGTACGTAATGTTCATGAAACAAGCTTCATGAAGCCGTCCCCTCATCTTCAGAGCTCAGAAGGTGGCGCTGTCCGTTTTACATTCATGCAAAGTTTGTTTAAATTTGTTGTCCAAAGCGAATGATTTGAGTGCAGGGAGTGCCATCTAGTGGGCTTGGAAAATGTGATGGGTTGATGCAGTTTCATGAAACAATGCCCTGATTTTCAGAGGCCACCAGTGGGCGCTGTCTGCTGTGAAATGTTCTTGAACAAGTAATTCAATGAAACCACACATAATTTCTATTAATAGCGCCATCTAGTGGCCCCTGAAAGGTAGGACGCTGTTTCATGAAACCTCGGCGACACATCACTAGTAGATACTGTCTCACCGTCCCTCAGTTGACCTGGGAACACCTCTGTATTTTCAAACTCAAAAAAAGCACAGCAACCTTACCTCAGTTTGACCTCATAGATAGTTTCATTTCTGAACTTCACAAGTGACAATCTGTTACTCAGTTATTTTATTGTCTCATCAGGGAAATTTCAGTGCTTATTTTGACTTTATTTTAAGACAGACATAAATTGGAGATGGTTTTCCTCCGTCATTGTGTTGTTTTAAAGCTGTGCAGACATCTGTTTGGTCATGAAACTGTCTTCAGGAAGTGCTAAATACAAAAGCCTGGAATCTTATTTCCTCATTAAAAGAAACATTCGCTAGGTAAGAACTGTTAAGAAAAAAAAATAAAGAAACAAATTACAAATATATTAAAGTAGAAATTAATTCAGGAATCAGAAATGTGTTAAATTATACGTTAAAATGAAAAATAGATAAGAAAAAAATAGAAATATATAAAATTAGAAAAAATGCATTTAGAAATCAGAAATGTATTAAATTATACGTTAAAATGAAAAATAGAAAAGAAAAAAATAGAAATATATGAAACTAGAAAAAATGCATTTAGAAATCAGAAATGTATTAAATTAGAATTAAAATAATATATTAAGTAAGAAAAAATATAAACTATAATTGTATAAATAAATTAAAATTTTAAATTTACATTGAAAAAGAACGAAACAAAACCTTTTTTTTAAACATGGAAACATACAAACAAAAAACACAGTTTCCTCCCACAGTGGTCTTAAGCTTCCAGTGACCTGATCGAGCGAAGAAGTTCAACATATGAAATGTGTTGATTTTAACTTCATTGTTTGGCTGGGTGAAAACTTCTCTTTACCAACTTGAGCAAGGATCCTTTCATGGAGTACAGCACGCCTGTACCTCGCTGTACTCTCATTGTGGATGACAATGAATGTTTAATACTTTTAAGAAATGAAAGAAGTTGAGACTAATGAGTGAGCCGTAGTTCTCAAGACTTTCCCAGCTGCTTTGAACAGACCTTCATGTGAACATTATCATTAATTCATCTGGCTGCCAGGCTTGGTTTTAGCTTCAATAAATCGCGAGACTGCACCATCTTCCCTGGCAAGGTCTGGGAGTGAGTGATTAATGATTGAGCAGAGGTGAGTGCTTCACTGTGGTCTACCAAGTCGGTCCTTTCAGAGCGCGGTTTCAAAGTGACCTTCTGTTGGAAAGAGTCATTGACACGGAGACGTGTCTCGGTGCTCAGCGTTGTCACAGAAGGTGAAGGCCACTTCTCAGATACTGAGAAAGCATGCGATGCAAAGCTCACAGCTGAGCCTCTCAAACACTCTGACAGCCATATAGAGGTCGCAAAAAAAAACAAGTCTGTTCTGGAAAAACTCTTTTGTATTCCAACACCAAGTAACACACAGTAAATAGATATCTGTTGTTTGTAAACATGACAACAGAGGTGGGAAATGAGGCCCTGGATACAAAGGCCATACGATGTTATGGAGTATTCGAAGTCCTTCTTCCACAAAGATGACTAACTTGAAGCCATATTGGTGGAAGCTGACTCAAAATTTCCCTGGCTTTTAGTCTCCGAGCAACCGAGACTCCAGCGAGCGTTGCCACAGACGAAACATCCTTTCTTTGTGATGAGTCCCTGGCAAAGCAAGCGGTCCTCTTATGTACAGTGGCGTCAACTAACTGTACTTCTTTTGAGCTCATCCACAGACAAGGTCAAAGTGTTTGCTAACACGTTTCAAACGTTTATTATTAGTTTTAAAATCATAACATAACTTATTGTGAATTAAAAAAATTAAAAGATAGAGAGAAAGAAACCTTGGAAGTCTCTGAAAATGCTTCAGCTTTTCTTCCGCCATCAACATTCATAAATTCATTTTTCACTTTTCAAGTTATTTTATTCACATTCAAACACAGACAAAAACACAGCGCAGGTGACAAGTTCAAACGATGCAAAACTGTTGATATCCTCTCTTCCTGTTTCTTTCCCGTTGCATCACAAGATGAATCCTTTCAGAGATTATTTGTGAGATTTTTTCACAACAGATTGAAGGAAAATGGAAAAATTGCTAGCTTGAATCAGATCTATCATCATCTTGCTCATGAGAATGACACAGTTTGGCAGCAGAGTTTTGACACAAATTTTCTGCCAAACTGTCCAGTCTGTGCTTCGAATGGGTATCGTTGGTGTAAAAACCATCGAAATGTTTAATGGGTGACATTTGAAGTATTTTTCCATTGTTTTTATTTATTTTTATTTTTCCCTGGGTTTGACTTTGAATGAATCTTTCTTGCCTTAAAATGTGTTCTTACTTGTCTAGAAATATGGGTGGATGGATGGATGGATGAAATGATGGAGGGGTGGAAGGAAAGAAGGATGGACGGATGGAAGGATGGACGGATGGATGGATGGATGGATGGATGGACAGAAGGATGGACGGATGGATGGATGGATGGACGGACGGACGGAATGATGGATGGATGGACGGACGGACGGAAGGATGGATGGATGGATGGATGGACGGATAGACGGATGGATGGATGGACGGACGACGGAAGGATGGATGGATGGACGGATGGATGGATGGATGGACGGACTGACGGAAGGATGGATGGATGGACGGATGGATGGATGGATGGATGGATGGATGGATGGATGGATGGACGGATGGACAGACGGACGGATGGATGGATGGATGGACGGACGGACGGAAGGATGGATGGATGGACGGATGGATGGATGGATGGATGGATGGATGGATGGATGGACGGATGGACGGACGGACGGATGGATGGATGGATGGACGGACGGACGGAAGGATGGACGGACGGAAGGATGGATGGATGGACGGATGGATGGATGATGGATGGATGGATGGATGGACGGACGGACGGACGGACGGAAGGATGGATGGATGGATGAATGGAAGTAGTCATTCGTGATAGAAGTTCAGAGGGAGGAAAAAATGTGCCTGTCACTGCAGCATTCCATGGTTGTGAGACTGCGGGATTAAAAAAAAATACAGAATAAACAAATACATGCTGACAGTTAAATAAATAAATAAATGAATGAATAGATAACTCCATGAATAATACCGTATTTTTTAGATTTGTACATGCATTTTTATAATTTACACATTAAGTATATATGTATTCATTCATATCTGCATTGTTTTCAATATTTCACTTTTTGGTTATTGCATTTCCACATTTATTTGCTTTTTTCTATATTGCCACATTAATATTGTGTTATATTTCTTCACTTTTGGCTGCAGTCAGTCATTCCTGTGCAACTATACAGATCAATACAATATTGATAATTTTGAGTCACCATAAACTCAAGAAGGACAGCAGGTGAGACGTTGCCATTGGAGCAAATCTCAATAATAGAAAGGCCAAATGATTCATTTTCAGCTAAAAAGCATAGCTAGCGTTGAGATCCTACGGGGAGCCGTTGCGGTTTCGGCGCTTGTGCTTCCTCCCGCAGATGAAACACAGAGCTGTACCTGTAGTCATCACACATTTGCGCCCAAACAGACACTTGGCTGACAGAAGATAAAGCGCAGTGTTTGAAGGTCATAGCAGGTGTTATCTGAGCGGTAAATATGTGGTGGTCTTGTTTTAGAAGGTGTGTGATGGTTGGTCTTTTATCTCAGGAGATGTGATCCCTCCATCCTGCTCAGCCCCCATGATACCATCTCCTCACCTGCACTCTGATGTGTGTCACTGAAAGATGTCGACACAATACACATTAGCTGAGGGGCACTTTTGCTAAATACTGCTCCTCTTTTTTTGTTTTTTTTAAATCATCTGAGAGCATTTCTCTCGCACACTTGTCGCCAGGCTCTTGTTTAATGTCAAGGCTGACGGCAACAAGCAGAAACCCGCTCCCTTGGTCTGATTTCCAGTTGAAAGTCATTGTTTTGAAGTTCCGAGCTGCCAGCAGGATAATGTTTCAGTAATGTGCACGTCCAGACGGAAGACAAACGGCCTGTGTGACAGGAGATGTTACAGTTTAGCCGCACACAGACTCACAGATCCGTTGAAACTTGACGGTGCCCGTCAAAATTCGGTTAAACTCTTAACCTCAGCAGCTTTAGCTTAACATCGCTTGACTGTTCTCACCTCCCTGACCTTGGGTTTTGAAGGTTCCGCTGTTCTCAGGGACTCAGCTGTTGGAGGACTGTCAAGTTGTCATGTTAGATTTAGAATTCCCGATATTTGCTGTTCTCTGGGGCAGTTTCTGTATGAGATAATTGCAGTGATAACTTTGGTTTCCATCGAGAGGGAGTGGTATTATCTGCTTATTATTTAGTAATTACATAAAAACATAAAACACAAGCAAAATAATGTACATAAAAACAAGGTGTCCTTACTGTTTATTTGCTATTTATTTACATCACTCATTTTATTGTATTTTATTTTATTTTTTGTCAACATTACATTATTTTTACGTTGTATTTTTTTTTTTCATACTTTCATACAAATATTGATCCAGCAACCTCCACCGAGAGCCATATTTTCGGATGATATATGGCAATTTTACTTGCTAGCTGCAACCCAGATTTAAAGCAGCTCTTTTATGTAAAGCACGGTGACACATGACTAGCGCATTGAACCAGCCTAGGTCTTTAAGTGATCCGTCAGGGAAAGAAAGATGACGTTTTCTCGCCTCTTTTCAAGGGCAAACCATCATCTCCCAGTCTGATTAGTAAATTACGACCACATGGCTGTCACTAATTATACGAGCGGAGGAGTTAAAATGCTGGCGGAAAAAAATAAGCGCTCAAGATGGACAGGCCTGTCAGAAAGGCAACAGTTAATGAAAATACCAAGAATCCCCGTGGCTCTACTGAGAAATGTCCCTGGGAGCTATCAGGTTCTGAGCAGGCCGACCACTGCAAATGCTCACGACTGGACTCCAGCAGCCAGTTTAGGGTTGGAAACCGTAGACTGTGTTCAATTTAGTTATCAACGGAAAACTCAGAAAAACAGGTTTAAGGACGTAGTGTTTAAAGAGATGAGTATTATATTGATGAAATGAGGGGCATGATTTAAAATAAATTTATTGAGATTGTTTTGCTTCTAACAAAATATGTATTTTAGATTGATAACTTTTTAGCAAAAATTCATTAAAGAAAAAAGTTCTGTAAATTCCGGACTTTGGAGCGCACTGGAATATTAGCCACACGCACTAAGTTTGAGAAGGAAAATAGATATTCTTCATCCGTTCTATAAGCCGCGAGTGGAGTGGTGCTGTGTGCGCCATAGAAAGGTCAGTGGTGCTTAAAAATGCACAGGGATCACTTCGAAACTAGTTTTGAAAATGGGGTCCAGCATGGAGACTGACTCAGCAAACAAACTGGCCAATGTTTGGAACTTGAATCGTGAACGCATCACATGTTTTACTGACATTAAAGCACTCAAAATGCACTATTTTCGCCCGGTTAAACACCACAGTTAAACACCACTGCCGGTCTCAGCTGCTGCTTCTCGTCTTGGGTCCTCCAGGAGATCAGCTCGGTGCGCGGAGCTGCGGATACACGGGTGAAAACAGCACTTTTTGAGCCCTTTATGGTCAATTAAACGCCTGTGATTTCATCAGTTTGATGTGACCAGACTCAATATTTTGGCAGCACTTTTTAGCCTGTAAAAATTCATATATTAACTGCTGCTGTATAAGCTGCAGCGTTCAGACCGCAAGAAAAAAGTAGTGGTTAATAGTCTGGACATTACCATACAATTATGTCCTTAAAAATATTGGAATGATTTTGAGCTGCTTATTTTCACTTCAAGGCAGAAAAGAAAAAAAAAGAAAAGAAATTCTTTATCTCTTCCACATGCCAGTCACCGAGCCTGGAGCAGCTGTGGATGACGTGAGGCAATAAATATGGCGGCGGCGCACTGTTGTTAGCCTTGAAAAGTGATGAGCTCATCTGATGCATAAACGCTCATTTGACCTCATCATGTCACCAAAAATAAATCAATAAATAAATAATGCAAATGGTTTTGGATACCGCTGTGGCTAAGAGATTATACTTTTAACAGTGTAAATTCAGAATTAGCAGTAAGATTTTGTATTGACAGCATGAGGTTAAAAACTAGGAAGTTGGAGAGACACCACTCTGCCACCAAGCCGTAGTATCGTAGGTTTGATCCAGCACATTTATGTTTTCTGCACCCCGTTTTAGTCCCGACGTTGTCAGCCAGATGAGACCAAGAAAGTCACTTCACTAGTCCAGTGATTAAAGAGCAAATCCACGGCCTTAATAAGCAAATAATCCTGTTGACCTTTTACTCTGTCAGTCGGAACAGATGAGGCAAACCGCAGGAAGATATATCTCCCAATTTTTTGCTGGATCAACTCTCAACATTCGCAAGTTGAAAGCAGGGATTCTGTGTTATTTCTAGAGCAGCAGGGAAGCTAATTTACATACTTGCCGGTGCACACGTGTTTGGCTAAGTCTGAGGGGGGGGGTGTTAGCTGGGTATACTCCAGGTGTTTGGAGTACATTGCTTAGTTTTCCTGACAAAACACTTTTTTTCTGAATTGAATATACACCACAAAGTTGTGCTCCAACATTTTCATTTATTTATTTTGCTACTTGGGTTCAACCTATTAACTGTCCATTATTTTGCAGAAAATGTCAATGTCCAGCAAAAGATTATAATTATTATTATTATTATTATTAGTATTATTATTATTATTATTATTATACAACTAATAATAATATTTATTTTAATATATTAATATGTATTAATTTTTTTTTTTAAATGTATCTAACATCTTCTTACATCTGGTAAGAAGAGCATCATAAAAGAAGAATATCACCTTAACAATATATTTTTTTAATTGTTTCTTCTATATTTGAACATTTATTTATTTATTTTATTTAGTGTCTCTCTTTGTTGATACTAGAGTGGCAGTGCGAGCTTTGTTTAGTAGCGATGGGCTGGTGAGGCTTCATGAAACAGTGTCCTAGCCCACTAGATGGTGCTGCCAAAAATGATGGCTTCCAACAACTCCCACAATGAAACCTCACATCATTTCCAAACTGAGCGCGCCCCCGACTCAGCTGTACATGTACATCAGAAACGTGTACATCACCCCATCACTATTGTTTAGTAGAGAACTAAACTACTGTTTAGTAGTGAAACAGGGTCCTGATTTTCAGATGCCACTAGATGGCGCTCTTGGTTTAGAAATGATGTGAGGTTTGATTCATTACTAGTTCAAGTCCAAACATTTAACATCAGACAGCGCCCTCTGGTGGCCACTAAAAATCAGGACACTGTTTCATGAAACTTCATCTACCCATCACTACTGTTTAGTGTCCCCTTATTTTCCTGTATGTGTCGAGTTCCTGATCCGATTTATTGTTGTGATATTTATTAAAGATCAATAGACAAATAAATGCTAAAAAAAAAAAAAAAACACTATAATGAAACAGAACACGTACATGCAGGCTGATAATGTGTGCAAATACTATCATTAAAACAACTGTAAAATGTGTCTTTTGTTAGTTGTCTTCTTTGTTCATGGTAATGTTTTTAGCATGATGAGGATTAATATAAGAGCAGGATATGATAAGGATCGATTACAATACAGTAGTTTAAAGCAGGGATTCTGAGAAACTTTACACCAAATGTTGAGTCCAAACGTGTTTGAGGACGGTGTTGCTGAGAATTCCTCAGCTTCTGAAGGGAACAGATCTGGTAACAGACATAACAAGTTGACAGACAATGACAATTGCAAGACAGGCAACTCCAGTCGCCCCCAATTGTCACGCAGATAAAGTTTCATTTCTTTTGTTTCATTTCACCGTTTGACCTCTCAGCCCTCTAAACTTGTCTCTTAAATTAGCCGCGGAGATGCGAATCACATTCCCGGCTGTTTACATTATCCCCCACGCCAGACGCTGCCACCAGGCTTTCACACCTGTCCCATCACGTCCTGGGACCATGTGATACGTTTCCAGACCCGAACAGAGAGGCTGTTGTGTGTGCGTGGGTGACAGCGTGTGTGGCGGCGGTGTGCATGTGTGTGCGCACGAAATATGGTGACGGCATGCACAGACTGGGAGATGGCCCACACAAATTCACACAATGAGAGGCATATCTGCAGCCGCTCTCATCGAGGCATCAGAGGGGTGAGTTATGGAACCGGAGGATGTGTCTCAACATGGAGGGGGAAAATTCCAGCCCAGCACTGAGTGATAAATGAGGGACAAATGAGCGCTAGACGCTCCATACCTCAGAAGAGGTGCCACCGGGACGCAGTGAAGACACCAGATATGTTCTCTCTCTCTCTCACACACACACACACGAGTGCTCCCTACATGTAGTGGACTGACCTCATTGTCATTGCCGCAATTGAGATCAGCTAAAAACAAGATCTGGATTTAATCTGCGTCACCAGTCAATGCAGCTCAACCATCAACTCAGGCCTCCAGAGTTACATCTGATATTACCAGCATCAATGAGTTTATATTAGGACTGATGGCAGGTGATCTGAAGTGTTTTCATTGACTGTGCCAAAGTAGGTCGATCCACCAACTCCTCTCATATGGAGCCTGTCAGGGGTCAACAAGCCGACCTATGACAAGTTATCATGAAATGAAAAGAAAAAATTGTACACTTGTAACAATTCTCTTGGCATTTGAATATCTGATGTTTTTTACAAATAAAAATCATTTTGAAATTTATAATAATAACATAATAATAATTCTTATTACTATGTTATTATGAGTGCAAAACGCTTTAGAAAAAAAAATTCTTAAAAACAATCACAGATTATGTTATTCATTTATTTATTTAATATTTATTATCAATCCAATTATTCACTTTGCTATACATTTGTCAACTTATTCCTATCTTCTTTTCAAGTTTTTTTTTAACCCGCTTCAGTTCTTCTTGAGCTTAATTTTTGGTTTGATAAGTGCCAAACAATTTTAATGAATCCAAAATATTGCTATACAATGGTGTGTCAGAAGGGTTAACAATATCAACAGATCAAATGAAGGAGAACATTTACCTCTCACATCAGCAGCAAGTACATTGAACTCCTATCAAGGTCCCTGAGACGTAATTCAGGTTGGTTATTTTGAAGCGCAACCTCTTTGAACACTGTTTACACCAGCGTCTTCTTTCAGTCCCTCTGCCCCGGAGCAAGCGCTGTAAGGTCGAGTGTCTATGCTGCTTTTTCAATTCACAACCTACAGAACATGTATAAACACAGTAATTGTTGACATCTTATTTTCCAGTGAAGCAGCACAAGTTTTTTTTGTTGTATTGTGTGGTGATAAAACCAAGGGTTTCTTGAGGGACCATCAGATTCAGTGACAGCTTCCTGAAAATCTCATTGAAATCAGTTGATATTTCTTTGCAAACCAACAAATACTTTGCAAAAAATAAGCTATTTGGTTAGCGGTAAATAATATGGACATTATTGTTATTGTCATTTTTAAAATGAATGTAATAAATAAATACATTAAAATAAGTAGTAGCAGAACAAATGAAATATACAGTAAATAGATACATTCATTGTGATAAATCATGAAGATTAAAACATATTTCCCAAACAAATAACTTATATGGAGAAAATGTTATGGAAATAAATGTCTGAACACAAAACCATGGAACACTTGAGGTTCAATAAGTTTGTTTGGTCCCGAAGCCTCACTTCCAGTGTTCTGTTTTGGCTACAAGCAGGTTCTGTCAATCCACACTGGGAGACACACAATGTGCAATCAAACCTGCGACCCAGTGGCCATCATGTCGCCGTGCTTCAGACTTGGCCCTCGGAAAACTCCCACTCACTTCTGCTGGAGACTAATGCAGCATCGTGCTGCCTTTATTCCTGGCACGATGATCATCAGAACGTCAAGATAAACAGAAACATGTTTTGTGTTTACCTGCAGGAAAACACTCTTAAATCCAAGACGGAGAAGTAGCCATTCATTAAAGCACGAATCCCCACTTCAGACCCATTACCTCCTTCACAACACTAACACCCAGCTCTGAAAGGAGCCCGAGTCATGAAATGGTTTCTGAGAAAGGTGGACGAAACACTGAGAAAACCACGCGTGACCTATTGAGTGGCAACGATGGAGTCTATTTTACTTTGGCTGCATCCCACCATTTTGTTGTCATCGGACCTGGCGGTGAGTTTCAGCGCCATATCTCAAGGGTAGCTTTGTAAAAGCCGTCTTTTGTTTCACCTCCAACTTGTCGCATGAGATAAAAGCTGGTGAGGGGAACTTTGTCCTGTCAGTTGTTCACAAAAGAAAACACTTGTCAAGGAGAACTTGAGTTTCCCAAAAATGCCCCTCTCCCTGGAGCCGGAGTGATTTAAGTGTGCTTTCCCAGCAAGCTGTTATTACTGCGCTGACACTGAAATATGGCCTTTAAGATGGAAACAGATTCTCCACCTGACTTTTAGTCTCTGAAGTTGGAGGGAGTTGAAAGATTTGTGTCCACTTCACTTTGTCTTCTAAATAACCAGACTCTCATCAGAAGTTCACAATGACTTCTGTTTCCCGGCCAAACAGTGTTTATTATCTGTTGTAAGATCCTAAATTATGCTCAAAAATGACCGAAAAATATCAATATTTTTATCGGTGGTCCACTTAGCGGCATTGCGGTAGCTAGAGAGTATTGTGTATGGGTCCATTTTAGGGAGGAATTTCCAAACCTAAAGCTGCCAGAAGAGTTGCTCTCACCTTGATCTGTCATTCGAATGTGATCTGGATTTAAGTTGTAATCCAATATCATCATCAAATAGTCAAAGACATAATGATGGGATGCGTCAGAAACGGAAGCAGCACGGAGGCGTCCATGAGCCATTCTCACCAGGTCTCAGCCACCGCAACTGATCAAGCTCCAGCTACCCTGCAGAGACATTGTGTTCCTCACGTCCCAGGGTTTCTGAGCAGTGGCAACAGAAGTTAAACAGAGAAACAAAGTGAGCATTTTGGCTCGACAACTGAGCTGTATCACATTCTTTGCTGTTGCTTTACTAAATAATTTATGGATACTATTATGGCTATTCAGTGTTTTTATCCCACTATATTACTCCAACTTTCATCGCATACATTGTCATATCAAATGTTTGCATCTAGCTGTAGAAATAAAAGCACACACAGTTCTTCCCTGAATATAAAAGTTCAAGTGCAACTTTTTCATTCACCCGTGTCGACCCTAACATCGAGCATCTCAAAGTACTCCATCCTCCTCTGCTCAGCTCTCTTCACCAGGACAGACTGATACAGCAACGCTCCAAGATCCCAAGACGCTTCCACTAGTACAGCTCTGATGGCTCTCATGTCTAACCTGAACAGGACATTCCACCCTTTTCAGAAGGGAGAGGTTCAAATCCCTGCTTCAGACTGGCCGTGAACTCTTCCCTTGACAGTAGCAGTCGAGCGCTTTCTGAAGCCAAATGGACCATCGTGTGTAGAAAGCAGAAGCAAAAAACGAACCAGAAACCTTAACACTGTGGCCCCCTCTGGAACGATGACTGTTTTTTAATAATAACTTTAAATAATCTATTTTAATATGAATCCACCATTAATAGTTACTTAGCCAGTCTGTGGAGAAGTACGCTAAGCTCATGAGGAGACTTTTATTTAAAACATTTATGCAAGTAACTGAATGAAACACAAGTGTTTTCTTAGAAATCTCATGAATTCGACTTATCCACTTACAGGGGCACCTCGGTTCTCCACCACAATCCGTTCCAGACGGCAGTTCGAGAAGCAATTTGTTTGGAATCTGAATCAATTTTTCCCATTACAATGAATGGAAAAAGAAACAATGCGTTCCAAGCCTTAAAATAGTCTTTTGTAGGAGTGAATGTAGAGTGTCTGCTGCAGGTAGCTGTTCCTCTATGTGTGTGGCCGCTGCATGTGGGAGGGGTTGCCGAGTGAGTGACGTCTCTCCAGAAGGGAAGAGGTGCCCGGTGCGTGTCCAGCTCTGAATGTGCGCTTCTGTGCAGTTTGGCTGTGACAAAGTCATAAACCAAGTCACGCTCTGTCCCAGACTGGCCTCATCCCTGTCCCAGCTCCAGCCCACAACAGGACATCAAACCCTGGGGCGTCCTCATGAGATGCCCGAAGCACCTCAACTGGCTCCTCTCATCATGCAGAAGCAGCGGCTCCACACCGAGTCTCTCCAGAGTGACAGAGCTCCTCACCCTATCTCTGAGGGACACGGAGAAAACTCATTTCAGCCGCTTGTATTAGGGATCTCATTCGACCCACAGCTCATGACCATAGGTGAGGGTCGGGACAAAGAGAGATCGGTAAATAGAGAGCTTTGCCTTTCGGCTCAGCTTACACACTACAGTGTGGGAGAGCGACTGCAATCCTGCCTCTGCTGTGCCTATGCACTGACCAATCTCCAACTCCCTCACCCGAGAGCAAGACCCCAAAAAAACATTTCCACTTGAGGCAGGAAAAAAAAAAAAATAATAATAATAATGTCTTCTGCAGGTGTTACGCTATCCATAGTAAAAGCATGGCCAGAATCACTGGTGTCCCCGCTTAATTTTGTTTTTCTTTCAATAAACAATGCATTTGAAAAAACATATTTGACTAACGTCTTCCCTGATGTCTGAGCGACTCAAGACTCAATCAGCCCGCAAACGTTTGACACCAGTCCCAGCGCCCTCCTCAAATAGACCAACGAATAATGCGGGCTGAATCGAATTCAGCCACTTTCAACTGTTCACTTCTGTCATCTCCGTTACAATTTGAATGTAAATTGTGTCTCCTCTCAAGTGCTCGTCGCAATCCATTAAATCCCATGTCGCTAAATCCCGACAAACGCACGCAAGCATCCGCTCACAGCTGCTTCTGATCTTCCTCGACGGCGGCAGCAGCGAAGAAGTTAAACGCCTTAAATCTCACAACTGACACGCAAACAAACGGCGTTTTCACGACTAAATTATTCATACAAGACTGAGCTGAGTGCTACAAGGGCCAAACAGACTTATCTTTATTCCCCTCCACATCGTCCACCACACACGCTTCCAGATAAGGTTTCGCCTTCATCAACAAATGTTAGATCCTTTTAATTAACCAGGCCTCGCTCATTTGATTTCTATCACCTTCCACTTTATGTGTCTATTTACCATGCTGCCGCGGCAACCGACAAATCAGCATTCTGCAATTATACATGAAGGTCCGAGGGGTGGAAGCAATTCATTCACAATATCTAATTAAATTGTGTTTTGTGCAGCTCTAATAACTCAATGGGAAATCTACTTGTTCTCAGGCTTTGCTTTTGTCTTTGTTGGGCCTGTGGTTTTTGTGACTGAGCAATGCTGTTTGCTTTGGATGGTTGGATGTAAATGGATCTTGTAGACTTGTTTTACTACCTATACAAACACTTTTCCTTCTGTCAACAGGCCAAAAACAATAACAAAATCCACATGCTTATTTCTGTCTTTCTGAACTCTGGTTGTTGATGTGTTGCTTTGTTGGCGAAGAAAATAATATTGATTTAAAAATAATAATACTTGCATTTTAAGAAAAGTGATGGAAAAATGTGATAATACGAAATAAGTATTTTTAAGTTTAACTTTTTTTAAAATTTATTTATTTATTTTCTGGGGAATTTGTTTTCCGCAAAATATGCCACACCTTTTGGTCCTCATGCACCAGCTAAATCACATATATATTTGCTTTGGAAGCTTGGATGTAAATGGATCTTGTAGACTTGTTTTACGACCTACACAAACACTTCCTTCAGCTTTATGAAAGGAAAAAACAAAATCCACATGCTTATATCTGTCCTTCTGAACTCTGTTGTTGTTGATGTGTTGCTTTGTTGGTGTAGAAAATAATATTCATTTAAAAATAATAATAATTGCATTTTACAAAATGTAAAGTATATATATATATATATATATATATATATATATATATATATATATATATATATATATATATATATATATATATATATATATATATATATATATATATATATATATATATATATATATATATATAAAACCACTCAATGTCATGTCATATAGTAAAATAAAATATAATGGGAAAAAAACAAAAAAAAAAACACAGTTTCTCTCTGACAACCTTGGCATCTGATCTGCTCTCCTTCCCGATAAGGTGTTCAGGGAACATCCAGCCAGGAGGTGGAGCCGGCCCATGACCTGCTGGAGTCTCAGTTACCCAAGCCAGGGACCACCTTCCCGGAAAAGAGCAGCCTGCTGAAGGACCCGATTGTGCTGCCTACAAGAAAAACACATACATTCGATGCGGTTCCACACTTTAGTCCCAATTTGTTCCATTCATTTGCATTGACACGCATATTAACCAGATATACCATCGTTTCATTTGCTCCAGGTGCGTGGAGACACTTGCATAATAGACCGAAAGGTTAACTAGTGGAGCAGCGAGAGGCATGTTCCACTTGAGTCTCCCCTATAAATTGCTGGTATTCATCAACGTAGGTGATGAGTCTGCATGATGAACGATCCCTCATTAATATCATTACGCCATTAGGCTGCAAATCTGTCTTTCTGTTTGGGCGAGAATGTTTTCACACCTAATCTTGCGTGCAATATCAGCTTTTTTTCTCACTTTTTTCTGCTGTATTTCCCTCATCTGTTGTCATCTTGGGCCTTTCTAAAGCCCAGGCCTCGTCCCATGAAAGCACTCGTAACACTGGTCCATCACAGGAGATGAATCTGTATATATATATATATATATATATATATATATATATATATATATATATATATATATATATATATATATACACTACAAGCAACATACTCAAAACAAAACAAAGGATTCCTTTTTTTTTTTCAGGTACACATTAGTATATCTCTTCAGATTTTACCTAAACACGACACACAAGAAAGACTGAAGCCATAACCAATTTATTTAAGATAGAAAATGTAAATAAACATCTTTAAAATAGTAAAAACAAAACAATCACACTGTCTAAAATTATTCATAGCGTTCTTCACAAGCTTCTTTCAAGTATCGGCAGGAATCGTGGACCATTCTCCTTTCCGAATATTTCCAGAACTTTGAGGTTGGAGGGTTTCTGTGTCACCCATTTCCTGAGCTCCATCCAAAGCTCAACGTCCATGGATGCCACTTTGGTGCAGTGTGTGCCTTCATAGAGTCACACCGCTCATACTCAGTTCCGTCAGAAGTAGTAGACCTTGAATTGTTTTCAACATTCTGCTTGATCTGTCTGGCAAGCTGAGGTGACATTGACTTCCATCCACGTCCTTAGAGGTTTTTGACGGTGAAATTTTTGGTACTTTTGGATGATATTTTGCACCGTTGCTACTAGCACCTGAAATATTTTTTCACCCTTTTTCTTCCTTTTTAGCATTTGCAACGCGCGTCCTCAAGTCCTCAGTGAGCTCTTTGGTCTTTGCCATGGCAAGTCTGACTCGAAAATGACTGAAATATCAGAAGCAAGTCAACTTTCATAGTCCAAAAACTGGTGAAAAAACCAAATGCAAACTCAGACCCTGACTTTGTTTGAATACCCTGTGGCTATGGGTCTTAGTATCACTGGGGTATGAATCAGTTTGGACACGGAGGCTTTGTTGTCGAAGGCTATTATAACACCTTGCACAGTGTTACCTCACATAACATGACTGGTCATGGTTCCAGACCTGCCCTCATATATTATTTATGTCAAAGGTGAAACACTAATGTATAACTGAAAAAAGGAATAACTTGTTTTCAGGGGCATGAATAACTTCGGGTACAGATCACTTCAGCCCATCACTTAAGATCATATACTAAACCTCCTGAAGCAACGCTGCCAGCAGATGTCTTGAAACCTTGTGGAACATGGCCGTGAGGACGCCATAAAATTATGGCTATAAACAGATTGGGCTCATTGTTTTACCTGCCACGTGTGATGAATGGCACCGAGGTGCTGCTGCTTGAACTGACGGTGTCATAATAAAGTTGGCGGCGCAGGGTCAACTGTGGGCGTGGAGTTTTTAATGTGGGCCACCATCCTGACAGCCGGGCGAGTCCATCTGGACAGTCGTGCTGCTCCTAGACGTCTGACGCTGGCGAGTCGGGTGTCAGCGGAGGACCAGGAGGGCCGCGAAGGTTAAGTGCAGTGGAGCTGCATTCATTTGTCAGGAATAAGGAGGCTTTAGTTAAAGGTTAGTGAGATCACCGAGAGGTGCGTTTCGATGGTGGGAGTGGCGTCTGGATCCGTTTTTTCCACCTGAAAAATTAAAGTAATGTAGTCAGAGTTGCCTGAGAAAATTTAAAAGAATGAACGTTTCAATCCTCTGATACATTGTGGACATTACAAACATATTACCTGAGATGTTATATGACTGTTATGTAACTGTTATACAATATAATAATTCATTGGTGACACAATGGTAGAACAATGAACTAATGATGTTTCACTTTTGTGACTTATTTTTTTCCTTAATAAACATATTCCAGTCATTTTGTATGTATGTTTCATGTAATTTTGAATTTTTTAAACATGAGTTAATTCATAGCTACAAAATGTGTGGCCATAAATCGATGAGATGGATTTTTTCTTTTATGCTTTGTGGACATCTTCGATGTTTGTTGTTCATCTTTAATGTCTTTGGTGTCAATGTCACACAGTGAATTGTTGAATTTCCCCACAAAAAAAAAAAAAAAAAAAAAAAAAAAAATATATATATATATATATATATATATATATTATTATTAATTTTATTTATTTTTTTCTCGTGATTTTATCTTAATATTTCCTCCATTATTTACATAAAAGTAGGAAGTAGGAACTTCCAAACTGTCATTTCTTGAATTCCGATGCTATTTCGGCATTTCCTGTGAGGAGTTCCCACCGCGCCTCCTCCACCTGAACTCACCTTGATCGTCCTCCCGTATCTTCATGTCACTTTCTTTGTTCATTTTCTTCCTCTTCCTCTGCTCTGCTTGGTGCTCAATAACACTCCAAAAACACCCACATGAAAAATAAACAGCAAAGAAAGCAGATATCTCATGAGAATATTTAAAGGTATTTCCACCCTCTGTCTAGACAGGAGGATGGATGAAAAATATTACAGCCTAATTACCCCATTTTTCCTGATCACCCTTTATTAGAAAGATGGAGTGACTCAAGCTGGTGTCCTTAGATGGCGTCGTTCTCACGCCGGCATTAAACATTCAAATCTCGAACCTCATCGAATGGCCTCACGACTCGCTTGTGCTTAAGAAGATAAAGAATCATTCATCATACGCTCATTCCCTTTTTGTATTTTACTTTTTTCAGAAAGAAAAAAAATATCTTTAAAGATGAAAATGAAGTTTATTCATTTTTTTTAATGAAATGAATATAATGATAATAATACCTTAACCTCCATCACTTTCTTCTGCCCCTTATCTGGGGTCGCGGAGGCAGCATTCGGAGCAAGGAAGCCCAAACTTCCTGATCCGCACAAACCTCCTCCAGCTCTTCCCGGGGGATCCCGAGGCGTTCCCAGGCCAGACCGGAGACATCATCTCTCCAGCGAGTCCTGGGTCTTCCCCGGGGTCTCCTCCCGGTAGGACATGCCCGGAACACCTCCCCAGGGAGGTGTCCAGGGGGCATCCGGATCAGATGCCCGAGCCGCCTCAGCTGGTTCCTCTGGATGTGGAGGAGCAGCGGCTCCACCCCGAGCTCCTCCCGGATGACCGAACTCCTCACCCTATCTCTAAGGGTGCGCCCAGCCACCCTGCGGAGGAAACTCATCTCAGCCGCTTGTATCCGTGATCTCATCCTTTCGGTCATGACCCAAAGCTCGTGACCATAGGTGAAAGTGAGAACGGAAATCGATCGGTAAATCCAGAGCTTCGTCTTGTGACTCAGCTCCCTCTTCACCACGACGGTCCGATATAGCGACCGCATCACTGCTGCCGCTGCACCAACCCGTCTATCAATCTCATGCTCCCCTTTTCCCTCACTCGAGAACAAGACCCCGAGATACTTAAACTCCACCACTTGCGGCAAGAACTCTCCACCGACTCGGAGAGAGCAAACCACCTTATTCCGGTCGAGAACCATGGCCTCAGACTTGGAGGTGCTGATCCTCATCTCGTCCGCTTCACACCCGGCTGCAAACCGCCCCAGTGCATGCTGAAGGTCCCGGTCCGATGAGGCCAGCAGAACAACATCGTCCGCAAATAGCAGAGATGAAATTCTGTGGTTCCCGAACTGGATCCCCTCCGACCCCTGGCTGCGCCTAGAAATTCTGTCCATCAAGGTAATGAACAGATCCGGTGACAAACGGCAGCCCTGGCGGAGGCCAACATGCACCGGGAACAAGTCTGACTTACTGCCGGCCATGCGGACCATGCTTCTGCTCCGGTCATACAGGGAGCGGACAGCCCCTAACAGAGGGCCCCGTACCCCATATTCCCTGAGCAATAATAATAATAATAATAATAATGATAATAGGTCAAAGATAAGGGATACAAGTTTCATTTTAACTTATAACACTCGAACGATTGTGATGTAATTGAAATAATGATTTTATAAACTACTGCGGTTCCGAGCGGCAGAATTTGTGACCACACTAAACGCAGAGAAAAGTCCTTGTCGACTGATAATCGCCCAATTGATTTGCCGCTTTCCTCTGGAAGGCAGAAGTGGAAGTGGCTGATGATATCTCCGCAGCGCTTTTAACATTTCTCACACAGTAATCTGCGGCACACAACCCTAAAAACATCCCGCACCAGCATTGTCTGGTCTTTATTAACCGTCAGACGGAGGACAGGCTCCATGCCGCACCGATGCTTTCCTGCTCATCTCATATTCGGGCGGAGGTTGTACGACATTCCTCTGGGCATGTGCCTGACATTTAGAAGTGGACTCCAATAGATGGAGTAATAATGTCACAAAGACGCTGGGTGTATTTTGGTCCGGGAAACGGGCAGAGTTTGTAATGCAACAATGATTTGATCAGCAGAGACAGACAGTGGGGAAAAAAAAAAAGAAAGGAGGCTTGTGAGTCATCTGATCTTCATTTTCACTGTACTGTCTCTGTGTACACATCCAAATATAATTACGTGAAAAATACTTTTATTGGTTTCACGTGCACGTCGTTGAGCGCCTGTAAAAGAAAGATGTGAAAATGATCTCGGTTTTGTTCAAGTACAGTAGATAAGTTGAGTCAGTGGCCTCAAGAAGGCGCAAAGGAGAGAAAATGCATTTGAAAAAAATTTAAATTCCAAGTGTAAATTAGAGGAAAGTACTTAAATTATCAATTAAATATCAATATATTTGTGCGGAACAAAGGTATAAGACACAATAACACACACATACACATTTTTTTTCGCTATTTTTGTGGGGACCTCTCAATGCCATAATGCTTTCCCCAGCCTCCCTTTTTTTAAATAGAGTTTTTATTACTATTCTTTTAGATAAAAAAAAAAAAAACTAAAACAAAAAACTAAAACTAACACTAAAACTAAACCGAAACTAGAAACTTTCCACTAGGCAACAAAAACTAGGTAAAACTAAGTGAATTTTATCGACAAAAATTCCAAACTAAATGATAAAAAATCCAAAACTATTATCACCCTGGGAACACGTGCCTCAATTGAAAGCCTTATGCGTCAACATGCAGCATGGAAGACTGACTTCATTCCAAGTGTAGATTGCACCAAACTACTTAAACTTTCAATTAAATATCAATAAATGTGTGCAGAACAAAACTACGCACACGTTTATTTCGCTATTTTGGTGGGGAACTCTCACTGCAATAATGCTTTCTCCAGCCTCTCACCATAAACCATCCAAAACACATGACCTTTACCTATAGTATAATACATTAATTTTACGTTTTAACCTTCTAAACCATGTGAGAACTGTGTCCTCACAAGAAGGTGCCTTGTCAAGACCTTGCCGAAGCACCCACCACACACACAGACATCTTTATATTTCTGTCTTTGTGGGAAGCGCTTATTGACACTGGCTCTGACGCCAAGCCGAACCATAACCATCCAAAACAAGTGTCTAATCTTGACCAGGACTCGGGACCAAAGTTCAACCCTATTATAATAAGGGGGTTATTTTGACGTCTTCATCCTCAAATCGAGGTTTGGAATTGTGGGGTCCTGCCAAATGGTCCCCAGGAAGAGGTGTTTTGTCAAGAAGTGACAGTAAAGATAAAACAGGTGTACACACCAACAGTGATATAACAGTGACTCAAATGCCATGTAACGCGGTTGCAATGTATCAGAGGATTGAAATAAAGAACAATCCAATCTACGTTTTATATTTAAAACCCTTCACATAACAGAAACCAAATAGCAACTCACTGTTCGCCAACATTCAGAATATAAATAATTAAATACATAAATGAAAAAATAAGTAAACAGATGGCTGTTTGGCAGTTTCCCGCATTACTGTAATAAATATGTTTACAGCAAACATCTGTTTATTCGCCTCAGTGGCTCCAGAAAAATGACTGCATGATGCTGAATCCAAATATAAGTGATGTGGCGAATCGGACAATGCAAGGGAATGTAAGGGGGATGTGAACTGACAGGTCACTATGGCTGGGATCGTGATGGTGAAGACTCGTATTTCAAAATCAGAAACATCTTTATGGCTAAGTTTATGTATATAAGGAATTTGACTGTGGCTGAGAGGAGGTGGGTCGGGTCTGCAGTGATGTCTCTGCGCAGCTCCAATGCAGGGATGGAAGAGATCAAGGGCAGTGAGGAAGGTGTGGGACTACAGAGAAGCGTGATGTGTTTTAGGAGTGAGGGTGAGAGGAAGGCTTGATAGTACAGTAACAGAGAGCAGCCGTGATGGCTAACAGGCCCTGACCTGAAGACAGGAAGCAGATGGTTTGGACGTAAGAAGGTACAGATGAAGATACCAATAATAATAATAACAATAACAAGAATAAATCCATGAGTTATGTGGCCGGTGATTGACTGGTAAAATGGTGCATGATATTAAGAGTCACAATGCATGTGGAGGCATGTGTAGTTTAAAAAAAAAAAAAAACGTGAGATCTGGCATGATAAATGTGAAACAGGGAACCCAAGTAAAACTCAATACCTTCATGCTCGGCTGGGTAAGATTTATTTCTCTGCTGTATTTCCCCACCTCCGAAACAGAAGCGGAGTTGCTCAGTTCAGCAGGAGAGTGCAGGGGAGGTGAGAGTCGGAGCGTGTGCATCTGGCTGTGCCACGCGGTGTGTGGGTGTTCTTATGAATACACTACTCAGATACTGTCAATGGGTGAGCAGTGAATGGACGGACAAGTGTGTCCTTGTGCGGCGCGTATAGGTGGATGTCGGTTATACATACAATGTGAAAAAGGGTAGAAAATGTGCTGTCAGAAGAGGTTGATGGATGAGGGGAACATTGTTTATTGACACGACACCTTCATGTTTCACGAGGACATCAGTCATACAAACGTCCAGCTGCTACTTGAGACATGACCAGCCATTTACACGTGCTTGAACACACATCCTCGGTGCAGCCGAACGTTCTCGGTCCTCCCAGTCGGCGTGACCTTCACCTGCTGGCCCATTTACTCTGGGAGAGATACCTGCGAGGGCTTTTGACAACCGACAACCGTTGGGTTAAGAATCTGTCTTTTTAAAAGGACACTTTCGCCATCACAGTCGCCGGATATTTTAAAATGTCAAGAAAGGATGTAGACAAAAGGAACCTTTTTTTTTTTTTTTTGGAATTCTGAATAAGGTCATCCATCCCCTGGAGGAATACCCGTACAACTTAATGTGAATGTAAAATACTGAGCCAGCTGGAAATCTGTTTTAAACTGCTGTGCACTTAACGTCGAAGCTGTTCCTGATGGAACTGCCACAATAACAAATCACACAAAGTCTTGTTAAAAATCCCGAATCTCTCAGGATGGTTTGTTTATTTTGCACTTTAACAAGGTTGTTAAAGCTTTGTCCAGCGACAAGATGGTCATCTCTTCACTGGAACTGCTTCACTACTTGGCGATTAGCAATTCCACTTCGATTTATGGAGCGCTCTTGTCTACTGCAGCAGGTTCCTCAAT
This sequence comes from Synchiropus splendidus, assembly GCF_027744825.2. Taxonomy (NCBI): domain Eukaryota; kingdom Metazoa; phylum Chordata; class Actinopteri; order Syngnathiformes; family Callionymidae; genus Synchiropus; species Synchiropus splendidus. Next base: position 4,580,034 of record NC_071345.1, on the reverse strand, counting down.
AGGAGCCATTCCATCAGGGACAGGGAAGCTGAGATGAAAGACGCACACCGAAGCCAACCAGTAGGTCGGAACAAGTTTGTCTGTCTGTCCATTGGATTGTAAGTGGCTTTATTTTGGTTGGCTTTGCAAAGTTCATTTGGATGTAAGAATAGTTTTTTTTGTTCAAAATTGTGCCTTTGTGTAACTCAGTATTTTGCTACAGAAGTTATAGTAAGTACATGACTTCCACTTAGCTTGTGTATATTCAGCAGCATATGATCTTTTGCGCATCAGCTTTTAAAGTGCTATACGTACCAAGTGACACGCTTATTAATGCACTTATACCATTTATACGTAAAAGGCTCGCCACCTTGTGGCCTATAACCTTTACTCCAGTGGATGGCGGACGCAATGTTATTATAGTTAACAGCAACTAACAACAAAACTAAAACAAGAATTGTAATTCACTTTGGTTTACTGAAATAACGTTTTGGATGAATCGATAAGTAACTGAAACTGCATTGTCTGTTTACAAAACGAATCAAACAAACTTCATTTTTGTCTTAATTTGTTTCATACAGAAACATTTTGAGATGATTTAAAAATCTCTTCTCTTTCAGCTTGTTTTACGACAGCTGTCGGCCAAGTGCGGCATGTCGAGTCCATCATGTGTATGGATGACCCGACCTGAAAACACTGACTAGCACGATGCTGATACGAAGTGTCATCTTTCCAAACTTAATGAATATATACGTTTTTATTACTGGCTATTTTTCCGACCTATTTCAATCTTGTTCCAATACCCTACGTTTAAGGAAAAAAAAACAACTAAAACTAAAAAAGTAAAACTAACATTAAAACGAATAAAAACAAAACCGAAAACTAATCATTTTTCAAACTAGGCAACAGATTCTAAAAACTAGGTAAAACCAGGTGAATTTGTAAGACAAAAATTCAAAATTAAATGAAATCGAAAACTAATAAAATATCCAAAACTATTATAAGCTTGGGAACACGTGCCTCAATTGAAAGCCTAATGTGTCAACATGCATTGTGGAAGACTGACGTCACTCATTCCACGTTTCATTATAGTCGCCATTTGACTCCTTAAGGACTGACTCGGCATTGACTGACGGTCACGGCCTAACCACAGCCGTACCGCGGGGTCTTGTTCACGAGTGAGGGAAAGATGTAGCGTGAGATTGACGATGGATTGGTGCAGCATCTACAGTAACACAGTATCGGACCATTGTGACGAAAAAGCAGCCGAGTTTACCACTCAATCCATATTCCTGCCGTACTCTCACTGTTGGCCATGAGCACTGGGTAATGACTGAAAGGACAAGACCACGAATACAAGCCAAATGAGTGTCCTCCGCAGGGCAGCTGGGCAATTCCTTAGAGATAGGATGAGGAGCTGAGTTACCCGATGGCAGCTCAGATGGAGCTGCTGCTCCTCCACGTCGAAAAGCTCAGGCATCTGTTCTGGATGCCTCCTGGACGCCTCCATGGAGAGGTGTTCCGGGCACTTCCCACTGGTAGGAGAAGACCTAGGACACCCTGGTGGGACTACATCTTTGGGCACACCTCTGGATCCCCAGAGAACAGCTGGATGAAGTGTGCGTGGTTAGGGAAGTTTGGGCATCTCCGCTCCGAATGCCGCCCCCGCGTCCCGACCCCGGATGAAGTGGTAGAAAATGGATGCACTGTGCCAGTGTCTTCCTGGTTTGATGTTTTTCCTCCTTTGATGGGTCTCCTCCCAGTGGGACGTCTGAGCCGATTTACTTCAACAATGAAAAGGTGACTTTTTTCAGCCTCTGAATATAAGAAAATAATCATCTTCTCATATTCACCCGACTGATGTCAGTGACAGCTTCCCTGCTCCCGGAGAGAAGAGGAGAAAGCAAAGGAGCAGCTACTGTATGGAGAAGTCTGTTGTGTTTCCACAGCAAGTGTCGCTTTCTTACCCGTCTCACCGTGGTGTCCCCATTATGTTTAATATGTGGGTGCTGGCAGGGACCTGCATGCCACCTGGGGATCTATGGGGAGTAATGAAGGAGACCAGTGGCCACGGGCCCCATGGGGGAAGCTTGTTGGTGGTGATTCCCTGCTACTTATGTAGAGGCCATCGAGGTCAACTTCAAGCATTCTCACATACACACACACACACTCAGACAGCTGCAGCCTACTTGATTCCCGGTTTGCCCTTGGGAAAGAAATTGTAGGAGAGAAGCAAACAGCAGGGAGTGTTTGGTCAGGCGTACACCACACCCCATCCATCTCTGCGCTGCCTCCCCCTCCGTCTTGCATCCTTCCTTATGCCACAAAGACACAATCATTTCTCCGTCTTGCTTCCGTCCTCACCTCCATCCCCTCGAGTGTATTGGTCCAGTCTCGGTTCAGCACAGATATAATCCTTTAACGCCTTTAAATGATCCAGAGGTTGAGCACTGCTCCTGGATACCAATGGGACCTGCTGGGCTCGCACCTGCTGGAGCAGGTTAAGATAAATGCCAGCGGCCACTCTGGCATCTGGCCCCGCATGAATATTTAATACCCTCACTCTCATCTCCCCTCTGCTGAAGGTGCCATACCCCGAAGACGTATGGAGGGTCTATATGGATTTGTGCAAAGCAGCAAATGGAAAACTGGTGAAAGCAGACTGAAGTTTGCGGCCGCCAGGTCCCATACTAAGATGAACCGATGACGTGAATTCGTAGCATATGGTCCAACTGATGGCGCATTTTATCAGCAAATGCTGTGAGGACATCCGCCGGGAATGCATTTTGTTTACCTTCAAATTTTCACAGTTTCCTTTTCAAAATTGTTCTGGGATCCAGACGCTTAAAATCCAGCTCCGTTGCAGTTAAATGAATTGACATCAGATTTAGATCACAGCAGTGGCAGTAAATGAAGCAGCATTCTGTCCTGCAGTGTTGGAAACAGGCAAAGTCTCGGGAGAAAGTCTGTAAAAGAAAAATGTAGAGAGCGTTAAGAATCCAAAGTGACAGGCTAAACTTGCTTCAGGTCAGCTTGTCTGTCCAAATCAACATGCTGCTGGATCTACCTAATTGGCAGTGGAGTGCAGTCGGAATGTGACCCCTTTCTTAAAGGGTTAAAAAGTTCACATATTTCCTTCAGAAGAGCTCAGGTGGTGGTGACCTGAAATGCTAATCCCTGGGCTGGGACGTTGTTCCAGCGCGAGTGCTGAGTGACCACAGGAAATGAGCAGTTAGTGCCGTTTTGAGTGAGAACTATTCAGCCTGTCAATTCTGGTCACGTAGCGGAACACGAACGCAGCGTTTACATATTGAAATGACGCTGACTAAAAGCTAATGTTATCTTTGTGGCGGCAGTTTATATTTTTGCTCAGAATTCCCACATTTAACTCATCAAAAATCAATCATTTGGGCAAAAGAAAGGAGGAAATATATTGCCATTATATGATTTAAATAAGAAATTAAATGAAAAAAATATTGTTATGGAAATATATCAGTAATGGAAAAAAACACAGAATTACTCATTACTATTTTATTTTATTGTTATTTTTTTATATTCATTTCCTCCCATTTTGTATTTATTCTCTTACCCTGGCTATTAATAGTTGAATTCTTAAATTAAATAAGATTATTTTTTATGTTTAATACTCATCTTAGCATTATTTGTAGTCCCTCAAAATGAATAAATGAATTAGGTAATTAATAAAAGGTATTGAAAAAAATACCTATAGTTATGTGTCCAATAAAAATCTTGTATTTATGATTCATAGTTGGAATGTTATTTTAAATGTGTAGGAAATGAAACAAAATATTATCAAGTTAAATTAGCGTTAGCCAAATTAGCCAAACATTAGCGTCATGTGCAGTGTTGCCACAGTTATTTTGAAAAAGTAATCTCAGTACATTTAAAAAGTAACTCCTCATTGCCTCAACAAAATTTTGTTTGAAATTATCTGAGAATAAAAAAACTGTTCATCCTTATTTTCAGCATAATCTCATCCATGCAAATCTATGATTTCATATTCTATTTTGACATATTGTATTAACACATACACATAACACATATAAGAATGAAAAAAAAATCTTCCTGTGAAAGCCAGGAATATGAATTGTCATGAATTACAATTCAAATACAAGTTTTCTGAAATGTGCACAAAGTCCCTGTCAACTGCAAGACGCAGGTGTACAAAGCCTCAGTGTGGCACGTCACCAGTCGGCCACCTAGAGACACTAGCTGAGCTGAGAAGAATTTATGTTCGACTTTCGAGAGAAGAACAGATCGATCCAGGTGAACTAGTTTATATTGTTGAGTCCACACTTTCAACATTTTTTTTCATCTCTTTTAGTAGGTAATTTCTGCACAACCCTGTAGGTTTAATACTTCCATCTGCAGCAGAGACCCATTCAAAGTAGAGGCTGTATTTCCAGCTAGAAACATGCATATCTCTCCTCACCCCACAGTTGTTTACGTCTGGTCGCTGGCAGCTCGACACGTGAGCTGTCCACATGCGACTGACGTGTCCCACACATAATATGACGCCGCAAAACGTAGCAGAAGAGAGCAAATACAAATATTTAGCTTCCAGAAAATAACAAAAACAGAAACGCAGAGTGACGTGGAGAAGTAGTGGTTTTTGTAAACAGTATTTAGTAGTTATTACGGTGTAATTACACTTTGCCTGTTTTTTTTATATTTTAGCCACAAAATTTAAGATAAATTCAAGACTATTTTTCTTTAGTATTTGGTCCGCCCTTATTTTGAGGGGAAAAAATAGAAATGGGTTTGAATGCAAGTTTAATCAGATGAATATGAAGAAAGTCAAACAGAGGAGAGACTAAAAAGTATATTTACTCCTCTGTGCGACTCCTTTTTTAATATCCTCATTCGCGACGGTTTGCAAAGCATGTGATTGTCACTTGATGAAAGTAGCTGGGCTGCCATCACCCAGACATCTCCGACTGCTCCTGTGCCAGCAGGGTGAGATCCGATGCGTCAGGTGACAGAGTGTGCGAGGTTAGACATCATCCCACCTCACCGCAGGGATCGCCGGCACATCAGGTCAACCTCAGCTCTTCGCCCCGCACCAGTTATTTTCTTACAAAAATGTGCAAGTGAGAATAATCCAAACCCTGCTATCCGATCACCGCCAACGCCGCGGCTGTTGCATCGGTCTTCATTATGCACATCTAAATGAACCCCCGAAGGAGAATGCGACGAGTGTTTGTGTTCCTCCACTCAGACAGAGGTGATATCAGACACCTCAGGGATGCCTTTAAGCATCGCATCAGTCCTCTGCCGTTTCCCTGTCGGAGGCTTTTAATACAACAGCAGTATCAGCTCATCCCGGGGTAATGGCCAACAGTCACAGAGGCTGCTGAGATTGAGATCACTTTGAATTATTAATATGATCCGCAAAGGGGCAGGCAAAGGACTCCCACTCGTCAACACAGCTGAGTGTTCAGACTGTCACTGAGCCAGTGTCAACAGCCGAAGTCAAGCTGCGTCCTCCTACGCACACACAAATTAGACACATGCGCCGGTGACCTTCCGTACCTAAATAGCCATTGTCACAATTAGAAGTGCGAAAAGACGGCTGCAGCCAAACAAACCTGCGTGTAATCCGTTTTATTTTGGGACTGAGACTCCACTTTTTCTTTATATACTAAGCCAAATCCCTTGAGCTGCTAGCTATTAAGAAAGGCTCACTGAAGTTCTATGTGTTCCTCCATTTAGCTTTTTACAAATTCTATAATGGCAGCGTGGAGTATAAAACGCTTGCTTGATACAGGGCAACATCATTTCTGAAGGAGGGGCCAAAAAACTGAAGAAAATAGCCTTGGATTTAACATAGATTTTGCGACAAAAATATTACAAAACAAGGGGTGAAAAGTGTAATTACACAATGGCACTCTATGTTTGATCTACATAATTTCGCTATATTTTGTTACCTTTTACTCACATTTTAGTTAAAGTATGTCACTATAAATCATGAAAAATGAAAGATCTTTTTAAGTGTTTATTACAGCACTTTCATTTATTTATTTTGAGTGGCAAAAATAATGTTTAAATAAGTGCTACACATTAAAATAATCACATTTAATTAGAGATAAATAAGGGGAGAACTGAATGTAAATAACTTGCAATAAAATACAAATGAATTCAAATAGTAATAAAAAAAAAAAAGTCATGAGGTCCACAAAAATTAATTTAAGAGGCCACGTGTGGCCCTGGGGCCGCACTTTGCCCGTATATTTTCCAGTGTAGAATTCTGGTAGACCATACTTTATTATGCATTGTATTCAACACAAATTTGAATCAAAGTGATTTTTTTTTTTATCTGAAGAAAAAGAGATGAATAAACTAAATACAATAGTTATTCAAATATGATTTTTTTTTCGTGGTAAATAGATGCAAAGTACTACTGCAAAGTAGGATTTTCATTCCCAGGCATGGAGGGATTCGCATATATATATTATACGTTTAAATTTTTATTTAATTTTATACAATTGTATTTATTTTATTTTACATGTCGGAATAATTTTTGATCAACAACGATAAGACACAACACGCTACCAACCGTCAAGTCAGTCTGTCTCGACCGCTTGACATTAAAAAAGCATGGCAGTCAATCACCCATCCTGGCGATAACAATCGTCACAAAACGAACAATTGGCGCTGCCAAACGGAGCTGCCGCTGCTCGACCCGCGCAACGCCGCCTCCACATCGGCAGCAGCCACATGACTGACATCCAGGACAACCAGCCTCGCATCCCACTTTTAATTCAATCACAGCAGTGGTTACATTTTGTTGGCCTGTAGTTTCATCTGGACTTATGAAAGCTTCTGTTTGCATGCGCTTCCAGTCTATGCTGTAGGAGCGACTTAGCTGAGGAAGGGCAACTTTCCCCAGCCGCATGGGTCAAAATAACATTGTTCACCCACTACCAAACAAAGACTGACAAAATCCATAGTCAATATTAAACATATATTTTCACCATGTCTAATGGTGACAGCCAAGAATAATGTCATTCGAGTCTTCCATTCTGAAAACCACACTTCGTACAGGTACCTTTTTATCCAGAAATGGCATGAAATAATAAATCACCGCTGTAAATATTTGATGACTCTGGCACAATAGCGGCAGATTTAGGGATGTGTTTCTACTTTACAAGCACCGCAGCTCCAGTTACACAGTTTATTCAGTTTATCCTGAAATGCTGAAGTCACAAGCGCTAAGATGATGTTTAGATGACAAGTGTTTTTCTCCCTTCCTGCCATGTCGCTATCATTATTTATATCTGTGGTAACCTTAGTTTTCATCACCTCCAAGGCTTCCAAGGCAATTCTGCTTCCCATCTCCTCCCGCGCTGGATATATGATCTTTCCCAGGTACATAACTAATAGTAAGTGCCGCGCCGTGACACCAAACCCCAAAGCATGAATATATTGTTTTAAATGGCACTTCAGCATCAAGCGAACTACAAATGTAAATGTTTAAGATTCATGTCGCATTCAAGACTCTTTGGGGAAATTTGACCCATACGGCGACTGTCACTTTCAAGTGTTATGAGTTTAATTAAACTGTGAGAGGTGTATTCTCAGGACACGTCGGAAACTAGCAGCCACCACGGGCTGTGTTTACGTACACGGCCTCGCCTGGTAGTGGTACATCAAGCGATGAAGTCAGTCAAGCTGTTTCATTAAACACGGTGTTTTGAGGCCGAAAAAGCTCCGCCTTCAACCCGCAGACACCGGGTCAAGATGTGTCCCTGAGGATGAGGTCACCTGCTTGTCCTGCTTTTCAGCCCAACAGACGAACAGTGATATCCCAGTGACAACAGGAAAGTCGGTTTATTCTAGCGGGAAATGACATCAACAAGCTACAGGAAACCCTTTGTCTCCGAGGAGATGCGTACAATAGGTGTGCTGTCAGCCAAAGGAATTTAAGTGATTCCAGGTCCATCCCTTTAGAGCAGAGGAAACACTATTGACCCGGTCCATGAATGCAGGCTACTGTTCAGAATGTTTGTTGTGTCTTTTATTTATTCATTTTTTAAATTGCTTTTCACTGTTTGCAAGTCAAGCTTTATGTTTCTATTAAATGCACATATATTATTCACCAAAACTTTTCTGGTGAACAGGCGATACGGTCATGTCCTGTGCTCAAAAGAAAATTGGTTGGATGCCAGAGACCTGATGAAAAAGTGTGCTGGTCCTAGGATCCTTGTATTCAGGGTAAACGGCAGAGTTCACTAAAGCCTTATCAAACATGTTTTTCCTGATCCCGATCCTTTCAACACTGGCCCCTATAGTCCCCCATACTCCGGCGGTACTGCACCATTTGGTCTGTGGAAACGTGAAGAAATATGGACGAAATGAACGCAGAAAGCGCTGTATCTGAATCTGTGCGTAATGTTGACCATGCTGTATATGGGCCATGATTTGTTGATGTTTCCAATGTGTCACTGTTTATCATATAATTCCTCAGCACATGCAGCTTAAGTCTCAAAACATCATGATTTTAGTTTGGGCCAACCGGTGGCTGTGCTACAAAATACATGCGTGTAAGCCCTACGACAACATGGACTCAATAAAGAACATCTCCTTTTTCAATTGGAACAAATGATATTTTGCATGTATTTGCACATAGATGCTTCAAGTGGATCAAGTGGGAAGGATGTTACCCGAGCGCAAGCATTAGCGTCGTGTGTAAGGAGTCATGCAATAGACAAGCATCCGTGGCATGTTTTCGCTGTTATTAATGCCCATATCAAATATCAGATTTAGCACTTCTTCTTTCCTGACAGGAACCTTGGGCCAGGATTAAGTGCGCAGCGAGCAGAACTAAAGCTTGCGTGCGCTCTGTATCAAGCATTGTTGAATGTGAAACATGCCCTCTCTTCCAGCGAAGGCCAAATGATTAAAGAATAATTTAGTCTCTGAGCTGATTTAAGGTTTCGACTTTCTGGCAAGCTTGGTAGTTGAACCTGGAGTCATGCCGATGCATAACTCACGGTCCTCCCCGCTTGCTATTGTCTCAGAAACATCACGCGGCGTTTGCATCATGTATGACAGCATGTTCTTCCCCGTGCAGCTCTGTTGTCAGCATGTATAGAGGACGACAAGGAGTCGACTTCGGAAATGATGCATGCTCAACTGGAGCGTCCCGAGGATGTCGGCAGCGGCTCAGCGTGCCTGCGATGCTGACTCTCCCGGGACAGCTTTAATGTATCAGCTGCCAGGCAGCAATATGCCACAGACTAAGAAGTCACTCCATCATTCGCCCTGGCGTGGCAGATGTCGCACCTATGTTTAGGCACTGGCGACGAATGGCGTCATGGGAAGGATGAGCCATGGACACAACCCATTTCAATGCTGTTTGAAGGTGACCCTTCAAATGAGTTTTCAATTCATGATGAGGGCAAAATAGAATTCCAAATGCTGTTTGATAAAAGTATGATTTTATGTTGCGAAATCATTGCCTCCTGATCTCCTGCAATTAAAAATAATGAAACATTTCTGCCTGACAGTTCCATTGTTTCACGGTACATTGTCCTCAGTTGAGTTTTTTTCCAGCCAACATATTTTTTAGAAAGCTCACTGTAACAGATGCCCATTGTTGTCCAGTGGGTGGCAAAGAATTTAAACACCACGTTCTCCTCCAGGTTAATTGTGCTGAGTTTTGAATGACAGTCTGTTTTGGCAACTGACTTTGTGTCAGCAAAAATGTTCATGCAATTTCTGTCGTTGCACAGCATTGTGGGTAACAAATGTTTATTTTGATTATTTATGATTATTTTGATGTAGTGGAAACTAAAGAAACGGAAAACGGAACCAAAATATATGACAAACAGATCAAAAATACTTACAAAATTCTGTGGAGTCACTGCAACACAAGTGGGACGCCATCCAAAATGCATTTCCAGTGGAGATGACTGGCACATAAAAGTGACATCAATGTCCAAAGACTCATGAAGAGGCAGTAAATACAAGAAATCAAACATGAGGGACAACAAGGCTGTAGCGCACTGAGGTGTAGGTGTGATACCAGGAGATTAAACAACTATCAACAATTGTATCGAAAGAAACTTACGTTCCAGAAAGACGACAGCAACTTGAGGGGATTGACATTCTGGTGCCTGCTCCTTGTTCCAGAAGTCGATGAAGATAGTTGTTGTCGAGGCCAGACTCATCAATACAAATTCAAGATTTTGGTCTTGTCTCAGAATCAGACTCATCCTCGACTGTGCTGGACACTAGATGGCAGTGAATTTTCAATCTGGAAAGCGTATTTGCCAAGGTAGCTGGCGAAACGATTGCCAGGCCATCGACTAAATCACCGCCTACCTGCAATTAAAAATAATGAAACATTTCTGCCTAACAGCATTATTTTTTAGAAAGCTCACTGTAACAGATGCCCATTGTTGTCCATTGGGTGGTGAGAATTTAAACCCCACGTTCTCCTCCAGGTTAATTGTGCTGAGTTTTGAATGAGCCGCGAGTCTGTTTTGGCAGCGCTCGCCAGCAAACCATCGCTTTTTATGACAACTATATTTTCCAGAAGATTAATTTTCTGGTTTTCTGTACCTTATTTTTTTTCCAGCTGAAAGTAAAAGCGGGGAGATTGCAGTGTACAGCTCTGTGTGAAAGTCATTTGCTAATGAGAGCTCGTAAATAACCTGAACGGAAAGGGCCAGTGCGATTTTGGCTGAGATTACATTTACATAGGTCTGTGGCTGGAAATTTCCCCCTCGCAAATTCACGGAGGGCCAATGATGTCGACTGCTGCCCGAGTGCTAACAATATTGGCCCACAGATGTAACGTTTCGCCCTCTAGTTGGAGCTGACGCAGAGCAAACTATAAAGGATTTATCGCTGGAGGAAAAAAAACATGTCTGCCACGGTGGGGTTATGAAGTTATTGAGACTGCACAACAGGACAGTTGGGGTGTGCACAAGTACGGATGTGTCATGATAATAAACATAATAGATTCGCGATCCAGATTATGAGGAGGCGCAACGTGTTTGTGCAGGCTCAACAGGTGAGTCATCCAAACATCAAACAATGGCTTGGCCTTTCAAAGTGCAAAAGTAATGTCCCAGTTTCCCAACAATGAACATGGAATTTGGGATGTTTACAGACTCAGTTCAGGGAGGAGAAAACTCTAAATATAATCACCACCTGCAGTGATGTATTAAAACCTCCGGTGTTGACATTCCAATGTGCTGTTTTGTTTATTAACTACTCAGTTGATTTAGTTAAATGTTCGTTGTATAGAGTGCTGAACTTAGGGTGCAGAATAAAGCACTTGAAAAAGTCCAACTTTTTGGAAGGGCTACTCCCGGCAGCTCAAGTTCCCATGCAACATAGCTTGGCTTCACCTCCTCAGATATGGTGTTGACTAGTGATGGATATATGATGAGGTATCATGAAACAGTATAGCAGGCCACTAGATGGCGCTCTTGGTTTGGAAATGATGTGAGGTTTCATTGTATTAGTACAAACATTTAACAGCAGATAGCACCATGTGGCGGCCTCTGAAAATCAGGACACTGTTTCATGAAACATCATCAATCTTTCAATACAGTTTCATGAAACAGCACGTGGTACTACTACTACTACTGCTCACCAGCGAGTGCCAGAGCTTCAGCTGGAGAGCTCCCTGCGAGTCAGTCGATATTGGGTGCAGAGCCTACACTGGACTTCAGTTAAGGTAAGTGGCGTAACACATTCTTAAGGCTGCAGAAAAGTTCTCGCAAGGCTGTTGATCTTGTCGTGGGATCTGTGGTACACAACTTGGACACCACCTTGGGATTGATCGCCCCCTGCTGGGGTGCTCATATGATTTAAGACCACAAAAAAAATCACATACCAGGTGTCCAACTATCATTTAAAAAAAAAGAAAATCTCACATTCTGAAAAAAATTGGACAGCACAGAAATGAGGGATGTTTTTCCTGAATTCTTCCATGTCGTATTACACTAGCTCCGAGTCTGGAGTAAACGTTAAAAAGGAGCATGCAGCAGTGGAAGGCTTCTTGTTTAATTTCTATTATTTTTACGACTGAAACACTTTTCAACGATACTCATTTGGTTCTGTCCTTGGAGCTGTGGCTCCATGCCCTTGTGTCTCACCAAACTCAGCCTGCTGCTATCGTACAGTCTCTGACTTCAAAACTGACTCTTCGCAAACGGGTCCAGTAAACTGTATGTGCTATTTAGTAAAGACAATCTTCGGAGTTCTACCCCAAATGGCGCCTCGCACACATGTACAGTGCACACGTGCCGTACACTGTGCTTGGCTGGGTGACACCACCGCTGACTTTCTGTGGGTCTGGAATATGATCCAGGGCTGTTTACCGCATTCACCTCACACTACACAAAAGAAGTGATCATCCACGCTGGGGAAGAGTGGCGAACATTAGATTGTGTGTATAAATTGGATCATTTGGCAGTCATGGTCGAGTTTCCTTTCACAGTACCTGCACACACTTGGCCCAGCTCAACACTTCCACTGGAACAGCGGGCCACACCTGCGTAGATCATCTTGTGCTCGGCATCAGCAAAGGTTTTCAGTAGCATGACGACCATGATCTCCCTTTGAAAGTACATTTTTATTCACATACTCTTATTTGCCGAGAAACAACCACGATGCATCTGGGATGTATAGGCGCTAAAAATGGCTTGTTGTGCACAATAACTCTCAGCTCACATTTTCTGGGCATTTTATGTTGACTGATTCTCAGGCGTCTTTTCTGTTGACATCAAATAGCCGACTCCTGCAACATATACACTTAATCCTTTTCTATTTCTCTGCCTCCAAGGCTACTGACACAGAATGTCACTACTGGTTATATTGGATGTCTGGAATATATTTTTCTCCTTCAAATGGATGTAAGATTTTCAGTGGCAGGGAAAATCAATATCACAACACAAAGACAGTTCTGCTTCTGGTCACAAAAGTATAAGATCAAGAAACCAATCCATTGCAGAGTTGGAATTCAACTGACTCTGTGACAGCAACAATGTTCACGCAAATTCTGTTATCGCACAGCATTGTGGGTAACAAATGTTTATTTAGATTATTTATGATTATTTTGATGTAGTGGAAACAAAAGAAACAGAAAATGGATCCGAAATATATTACAAATTATGGCTTACTACGCAATTACAATACATCAAAAATAGCGACAAAATTCTAAGGAGTCACCGCGACACAAGTGGGACACGGTCCAAAATGTATTTCCAGTGGAGATGACTGTCACATAAAAGTGACACCAGTGTCCAAAGACTCATGAAGAGGCAGTAAATACAAGAAATCAAACATGAGGCACAACAAGGCTGTAGCACACTGAGGTGTAGGTGTGGTACCAAGACATTAAAAAACCATTAACAATTGTATCGAAAGAAATTTACAAGTTCCAGAAAGACGACAGCAACTTGCACCCAGGCCAGAGGGGATTGACATTCTGGTGCCTGCTCCTTGTTCCAGAAGTCGATGAAGACAGTTGTTGTCGAGGCCAGACTCATGAATACAAATTCAAGATTTTGCTCTTGTCTCTGAATCAGACTCATCCTCGACTGTGCTGGACATGAGGCAGTGATTTTTCAATTTCGAATGTGCAAAATTCCGACCCTATTAAATATATATATATATATATATTGTGCCCAATATGAACCTTATTTATGTCAGGGAAAAATAAACCTCTGGTGTACTGCTATTGCTAAATAAAATAAATGTGATGGAGGTTATTTATTAATATGTAGCTTCCTTTTATGTACCTCTAAAACATCGGCCATATGTCAATATATCACTTTCTGGATTGACTGGCAAGCTGAGAAGGTGGCGTTTGGTAGGTTTGTTTGAATAGAAAGTACAATGGCTAGCATGTTCCCTATTCCATATTGACTCTTGTCAACGTGGAATTGTCGTGGTTGACTCCGGAACTGACTCAACTTGGTCCAGCTCCCTTGAAGTCTTGGTCTTGACTCGGTCTTGGCTTGGGAGGTTGACCCTCCAACATTAGAATTGAGCTCTAACCGTACATCTGCCAAGCATCAGTTAAGAGTTCTGGAGAGAGAACAAAACAGGAAGTGCCCCTGAAAAATAATACAGGTAAGAAACAGAAACATCACATGTCCTCCTAAGTCGATTTGAGCTCTTGCTAATGTTGATGTTCAATGATATTAGTCTAGATATTTTGATATATTTTTCATTGTGAATATATATATATATATATATATATATATATATATATATATATATATATATATATATATATATATATATATATATATATATATATATATATATATATATCCGTATGTATATATATATATACATCAGTGTATTTATAAATCATGTGGAGAGCAATGACATATCAGTGTAAAGGACTATGGAATTTAATTTCTTGCTCACTGTTAATGCACATATCACCACTGTCATTTCTTTTCAGCTCTTCAGGATGATGACTCACTCATTCACCTTGTCACTCACTTTGACATGCAGGGTCCGACTCCTATGGCTCTTTCTCCACAACGGTTAAGAAGCCGTCACGTGGCCCGTTGATATGTAAACTCTCCGACCTTCATGGGAAAGTGATCGACCAAACACGCATGCAGATCCTGACACGCCGTGTTTATCCCTTTATCCGCCAAGGCCTTGACTTACAGACAAACCGGAGAACATAATGCATCAAGGTGTGACTGTCATACAGTTTATGTGAGGTGTAAAACGATAACCTTGCAGAGGCGGAGCTGGCGCAGTCTCAGGCTCATTCATGGACCTCACATGCATGAACATGAACTATCATCGCCTCCGTCGTCTATGACACTGACGGAGTTCTCTCATGGGAGGCATTTTTGAAAAAGTCAAAGTCATAAATTTCCAAATTAATAAGACACACCTGGGTGAGTCACATCAGCTCCTGACAGGCTTATCATTCCTTAAAGAGACAGAGATGGAGTTCCTGCAGGGATCCGCACGCGGACACGCGACGAAAAAAAACACAGAGAAATCCGTTGCTTCTTCAAGCCCACACTCACCACGGCCCATTAAGCAGTGAACGACTTGAGCGCACGCTTCTTACCACGTCTGATTCTACAAGGTCAAGACAAGAATTTAGCTTGCTTCATTAGGGCACAATTAGAACAAGTCTCGGGCTGAGCTCAGTGTGATCTGTCATTCCGACGACAACTTCCACTCGGCCTGTTATCAAGTCGGAAAATGTAAATACGGTCCTTGAGTTGAGTCGGCGAATACATCATGAAGAAAACAGTCAATTACAGCTGTCAATAGTTTGAGAAACGTCAGCAGCCCTGCAAGTGAAGTGTAAGAAAGCAGGGCTCAAGGCAAGAAAACGGACAGTTTACAGTTTATATTTCTGCTAAACTTTGCAGAATCTTAAGGGACAGAGTTTTTACACAGGTATTGATTCTGTGCTCCAGGGCTTGTGCAACCCAGTGCAAATCCCCACTGTGTTTGTCGACCTGCATTCAGGTTGTTCAAACCTGCCTTTTCAAAACAGGATATACTGAACCCATGACGTGACAACAGGGTCAGGCGCGACTTCATATTGTCAACTACGAATGACCTGCTAATAAAGAAGCTGCGCTGCAGCAGTTGTGGCTCCTCAGACTGTAACGTTTTGAGGCAAGTGTTTAAATCGAACAAATGTTGTTTCAGATAATAAATCAGTTCTGTTTGATCAAGACTGTATTTTGTGTTAACTCCACTTCTAGTGTTGTGTAAATAATAATAAAATAATAATAATATTATTGAAAATAGAAAAAAACATAATTAAATAATAAGAATAAAATGATCCAAAGTAAAGCAAAGGCACCAGAAAAAAATCACTTGAAGGAAAAATAATAATAATAATAATAATAATCAATGGGGAAACAAAGAAGGAAAAAAAATGTAGTCAATGTTGAGGGAACGGACAGAATTGTTATACTAAATGGTACACTCACACCAAATGGGACTTGACGATACAGAGAGGACACTGGTTCCAAAGGACAAAAGGGACGTACACCACCACTCCAGTCAAGGTCAATGCACTGGAAGGTGAGTCTAAGTTGGTGTAAAGTCAAGGTGAATTGTCCCCTTTATCTACCGTACAAGTTTATTAAAAGCAAAGAATGATTTATATGTTGTCACTTCTAGGTCCATTCTGATCTTTTGGTATCAACTTGGTAAGTCATCAATGCCAACCAGATCAGCATCTTGTCGTGCCATGACTTGTCACAAGTTCAGATTTTTCCACTTCAGTTTTATGCGCCTGATGTTGCCTGAAATGCTTTGCATGTCCTTGCCACCGTATTGTTGTGTGAAACTTGCCAAAACAAACAAAAGAATGGTCTCTGAATCCACAAAGGAAAGGAAAACAATGACCCATTCTGGTCACATACTGTAACATAAGGTGTAGGAGCGTCATGCTGAATGACCCGAGCGGGACCAAATTAAATTCCACCTATCCCCAGATAGTACATGAAGATAGCAAGAAACACATCGTGAACCGAAAGAAAATCCCAAAAATGCAGGCGGCTACATGGATTCTCTTCTCTTCCCCGCAAATGTTGGTGTTTAGATCCAAGAATGTTGGGACACATCAACCAAACCCCTGACAGGCCGATCACGCCCATCAGCACATGATCAATGGCCGACTCGCAGGAATATGATCATGACTGACAGTTGAAAAACACTCTCATCAACCTTCCAAAGTTTCCTTCCGTCAAAAATCTGAAGTCATCGCAATGTGAACTGAACTGGAACTGTCTCACATCCATGGACACCTTTTTATAAACTTTAATTCACATACAAGAAATACAAGTAAAAGCTAACGTTTGTGCCTGAATGTCCACTGTCGCCTCTGACAGTTGTCCTTCCTCTCGCCTGACTACAAAGCCGCTCCCACTATCAAACACTCCCCCAGCGTCTCCTCGGGGAGTTGGAGGTTTCACTCCCTGCAAGCTGTATCACACATTAAGTGCCATCTTAGCATGATACTTGATCAGGCAAATATCATTAGTAGCTTTTCATCTCATTCATAATTCACCTGCAGGGGCGCAAGCTAAGAATAACCGGCTGTCTGAAAGGAAGAGATGCGCACGCTGAGGGGAGGGGTGATAAATGTCTCGGCGATATGCTGCGGTTTATTTTGGTGTGAACATAAGCTGCCATATTCCGATGCATCTCACAAAGACAGCCAACAGGTCACGTTGCCTTCTGAGCCACGCTGCAGCCGCTTTCCTGTTTCATTGTGTCATTTCTTGGCCTTATCATTCAGGATATAAATAATTAGACGCGCACACAGATGCGGCCGATCCATGCTTTATCCAAAAGTATTGTTCTCTCTTGCCCCTTTTGACACTTGGACATAACAAGTCCCACGAGTCTCCGTGATGAGTGCCTATCTTGTGCACACATTCTTTTCCAGGATGTGACTTTAGTGAACTTTGGTGTTGGTAGACAGAGACACTGAAGTGTCCTCATGCCTACACACAGCCAGGGACGTGGCTCTTATTTTTTCCCTCTCAATGGTCCATTGTGCAAACTCATATAATGGATGTATTTTGGCCTTTTTTTCTTTCTGCTGGGACCAAGAATGACACATATTTCAGCTCTGAGGCTTCATGGACTTTGACAAGGACTCAGAGAAAACAGGCTTCGAGGTGTCGTTGGCTTTTTTTTTGTTGTACTCATCAGACACAGTGACCTTTTTCAGCAACTCTCAGAGGCCTAATAGGCTGACATTCGACCTGAATAATAATGCGATCTGGTATTAGTGCTGCAGTCCTGGTTTGAGAGTCACTCTAACCACAGAAGCCTGTCATCGACTTACATGGGCTGAATCAGCTCAGAAAGGCCATCAACTCACCACAGTCATCTCCCAGTGCAATTCTCACATTCCAGCAGCTGAGCAGTCAAAGTGTCAGATTGTTCCTCATGCAAATTGGACGGAGAGAGGAGAAAGTCTGTGAAAGCACTAGTCTCCCCGTCATGGTGGAAAATAATGTGGAAAGAGATCCATTTTTGCCGGGCAGGAAGAAGCAGGTTTATTTATGAACGTCTAATAAACAGGAAAACACCAAGGACAGGCAACTGATAGGGCAACTTCAATTTTTTTTATTCACAACTTACACACTCGCACACTGACTAAACAGCGTGTGCGTTGCCACAGGGGCAAGAGGCAAACCGTGGCACAGTACTTAGCATTAATTGTTGTGTGCCTTGGCTTTCAGTCCTGAGCACTTCACTGAATTCGATGGCTGTAGACTTTAAAGACGTCCAGGGTCCCTGATCAACACACTCACTTACAAGGAGAGCCTGGCGTCCAATGCTAATACCAAAGTAAACCTTTCGCATAGCATATTGACACATAGGTGTTTTAAAGGAGTGAAATGTTTGCCCACCCGTGTGAAATTCCAAAAGGCAGGGATGAGGTTGGGGAGCTACTTAAACCAAGTGATACTAAGGAGTGCCACATTGCGGGTAAGCCTCATCCCAACCTCCATCCTGCTTGTACAAGACATGCTTCAATGGAACACTTCATGTGTCAACACGCAATGCAGGCTTCCGCCTCAAGTCCACTCCGAAATAGTCGCTCACATCAAGAGTGGGAATGTGTTACATGGATTTGTTTGTCAATGCATTTCGGCTGACTCCAATAAAACCCATCGTCACTGCTCACAAACCGAAGATCATCGAATGGACAATTGCATCCAGTGTTGGGTTGTCATCATGTTGCATATTGACCCATATGGCTATGCACTGGAACAAATTTCTCCGATCCTGTGCCATTCAAAAACAGTGGTCAGGTATAGAACATGTGGGATGAAGCTCAGAAGTGTGTGTGTTGTTGGAGCTCCCACAGCTCACCTGCTGTCCGAATGAGGTCATTGTGATCAATAATATTTCAAACGCTTGGGTACGTCAAACATATTTCAAATACAATCACAATGCGGGTGGAATAGAACATCTATACAATCTCTTGAAAACCTGTCAAGTTTACCATGCATTCATTTATATTTCAAAAGAGCTGGATATTTTTAAAGTTTTTTCCAGTAAAATATAAAGAGCCTCAAATTTCCAAGTAGATATTTAGCTTATCTACTTTTGTTACAGTAATTCTGGGGAATTTAGCTTTACAACAAAGTAAGGCCTGAGCATAGAAAATGATAAACGTCTATATGCTGATCCAGACATAGACAACAATATAGAGTGTTGCATGTTTCAGTGGAAGCTACATTCTCAGTTCCCACTCACAGATTTCTATTAAAAGCACTTACATCCTTTAAGGCAGCTAACAGCTCCCGCCCTTATGACTTATTATCGATCCACCTCTAATGTCGCATCTTGTCAAGATTATAGTTAAATCCTATCAATTAATGGGCCGCAATTATTGTCGCAATAGTGAGGGTTTTTTTTATCATTTATGCGGTTGGTAATGTAGTTTTCACACTAATCCCAGGCTTGATCCTCAGCCGAGGGAATATTGGGGTCGCGATATCTCGTGACCCCACTGTCCTTATTCCGACTTGTTCAACCACATTTCTGACTTGTTGTTCGATAAGACTTGTACCGCAGATGCTAGCTCCGCGCTAAAGAAGAAAGGGAACGGCACGCGGTACACTTTTGTTTAACATCAAAGTCCGTTGATCATTTTTTAGAAGCCACAAGGGCAACAGCCAAGAGGGCAAGTAGGGTAAGAGGGTCTTCCAGTCAGTTCTTAACTCATGCATACCATAGATGTAATGTGACAGTAATGTAATTTGTTCTGGGCCCAAAGCCCAGTCGCTCATAACTAACACTTACAGGCCTGGTGTCTCTTCATACCTCCCCACTTAGGCCACCAATGCATTAAAGGCTCCTTTTGTGTCTGGGGCTGGGTTGGAGGACACTGCCCTTATTAAATGTGACTGCATGATAATGAAATGGCGTAATGCAATGTCAGAGCAGTTGACACAACACAAAAGGCTAAGGCTGGTGAAATTCTTAATCAGCTCAAATGTCAGAAGGCTCACCTTCGGTCCAAAGCTCAGCCTGCAGCCAGATTACTTCCCCACAGCGGTGTCAAACTCAAGGATGCCTCTTGCCTCTTCATTCTGCCTTAAGATAGACTCTTGACTTAATCTCTTTTTTCCCCCTCTGCTTGGCCTTCTTTTCGCACAGAAACACAATATAAGGAAAATAAAGTTTAACTGATCAAAGGTATTTTAGGTAAACAAAATGAGACAACCGTCATAGTTTGGTTTTTAGTTGCTTTTATTTTGTTACTTCCTGTGTTCCGTGCCTTGTTTTCCTGTTTCTTCATCCCACTCTGTCTAGCTTAATGGCAGCGCAGCTGGAGCTCATTCCAGCGATTACTTGTCGTCTCCTGAGTTCCAGTCCGCTTTGCCAGATGGTCACTTCGTGTCTGACGGTAAAACTCTCCCTCACGACCCTCAGATCTCTTGTATTTCCAAATTTCATTCTAGTTACCGTGTACGGTGATTTTAGTTGTTGTTTCTCGTTTCATTCTTAGAGTTCCATTGATCGCGTGTGTGTTATTTTGCACTTGCCTTTTCTGTTTCTCTGCGTTGTCTTCCTTGTGTGTGTGTGTGTGTGTGTAGAACCACCACCGAGCGCTTTAAGTTGTTTGGCCTCGCAAGTTTAGTGTCCGAGTGCATTTCAGTTGTCCCGGTTTTCAGGTTAGAGTTTTGTTCACCTGTTTATTCTGTTTTCAGGTTTTCACCCTTCCCTCTGTGATTTATTTCTGTTGTTTGTATGAAACTATTGTTAAACTTTACTCTCGCTGTCCGAGTCTTCTGTAAACCCGCATCGATTTGCAATTGGGTCAGACTCCTTTCGCGATCATGACAACTTGTCGTATTGCACTGCCTCCAAACAAGAGACGTGGTCCTCATAATCCTTCTATCTTTTATAGCCCAACTCATACATTCAATTAATGGTCTACATTGTTCAACGTAATTGAAAAGAAACTCTCGCTATCTTTCCGCAAGACCAAACAGAATCTTTATCAAGCGCTAACGCAAGATCCTCGACACAATCTTGCGAAAATAATAGGTCGGAAATGAACCTTGCGGAAGCAAAGCCATGATGAGTCGCCATAATTCAATAGATGATTACGTTATCACAGCACTGGAGCATGCTCTGTTTATTTCGTTTTATCTCACCCTCCGTCCTGTCACGGGCTCAGTCCTGACACAGCGTCGCGTCACACCTCATTAAGTAGCAAATGTAGATCTGGCCGCGCGTCTGATTTCACTCCTGTGATCGAGTCTGCCCACAAGTCGGGCTGAACAAAACCCAGTCACTTTGCAAGTCTGCAGCGTTTTATTCTTCGGCTCGCTGCCTGCTGAGGAGCTAATTCCAGGTTACGAGTCAGAACCACATCTCAATGAGGGGAGAAACTCACCAGCGATCGTCTATAAAGCTGGAGTTATTTTGGTCACAGACGCAATGGACAAAACATGTTTACAAGGAGAGATAAATGAAATCATAAATGACTGGGGATTTCATTGTGGAAAACAAAGCAAGGTTCACACAGCCATCAGGCTCGATCTGAAAGTGACAACATTGCAGGATATAGACATTTTAGCATTGTGTTTTATTTTTTAATTCCAGAAAACAAAATTGTTTCACTGAAAGACATCATTTTAATTTGCTACAGTTAAGAAAAAAGAATTAGTGACGGTGACTACTACTTTATTTGCATTTAGAAAAGATACGAAATTGAAATGAAATATATATTTTAATTAAAAATAGTTTTCATTCAACTATTTTTTTATTGGTCCTGTCATGTTTTGCTAACAATTTAATCCAGAATTTCTTATTATTATTTTGTGTTTTCGTTTTTCACCCGCATCTGACTTTAGTCTGACTTGAATCTTTCACTGCGTATCTGAGGTCACCATTCCAAGGCGAGCTTCTGGAGTAGGTCCTCTTCTCAGAAATCTCCTCCGGCCTTTCCCAGAGGGCTGAGCTCCTCCCATACAACTTGGGCGAATTTTTTTTTTTTCTACGAGTAACAAGAGGTTGAGTTGAGAGTTCAAACTTCCTGTTTTTTGGCCAAATCTTTGGTCAGAGCTTTACCTTGTGGCTCAGCTCTGTCCTCATCCGTCGATATCAAGCTCCATCTCTGCATCATTTGAGAAAAATATGAATTTGTCCTGTGGCTAAATTTGAGTTTGAAAGTGTAGGTCAGACCAAGAAATTTAAATATTTATGTAATAATATTTTTAGAATAATATTATGGAGTTTCTACTAAATAGGACATCAAATATGCTATGTGACTGCACTGTAGTAGTATCTTCAAACATAAACAAAGTTAGCATTTTATTGATGTGCATTTATGACTTAAATATAAGGAAAATAAGGATATATATATATATATATATATATATATATATATATATATATATATATATATATATATATATATATATATATATATATATATATATATACATATATATATATATATATATTTTTTTTTTTTTTTTTTTTTTTTTTTTTGAGATCTCACAAATCTCAAAAAAAAAAAAAAAAATAAAACCATAGAACGATATTTCTTTTTTTTTTTTACCACAAAATCTAAATCCCAACTCAGGCATAAATATAAACGGTTTAGTAGAAGCAAAGCGACAGGTTGGATCTCGCCAGTGGCCCATTCATCGTTGCTTCTCTAAAAAATTGCTTGGAAATCGATTGAAAGAAACAGATCATTAGAAGGCTTTAATGGTGGAATAAACATTAAACCCATCAGTGAATGAAACAGAAAGCACTTCATTACCTGCATCCCATTAAAGTTTCAGACGCAGGATTGCTTGACTGGTGATTTAGCCGTCCGCATAAATATCCTGAACTGTCTAAATATAACCATTAAGGTGGAGCTTATCGATGTGCGACTGACACCAAGCCAGTGCTTTAAAAGCCGGATGACGCCAGCGGTGTAACACATTCCAGGTCTGAAACAGGCTTTTAACGCGATGCCCTGGGCTCACTAAAATACCACCCAAGTGGCCTCTGCGCACGTCGATGGGAAACGGATAAAATCCCCCGACAGGAACTCGCATTTTATTTTCTATATTTTAAGCAGCTGGTGCGTCGAGAATCGGTTCCAAAAACTTCCAGGATGCAAATGCGGCTCTGTTCTGGGAAGCCGCGCGGTCGCGAGTCCTCATTTTGCAAAGCCTCTTTGCATTGCGGCAGCTTTCCTCCTGATTGATACCACTATTGGACCAGTCTGGTTAGCCCGTGGAAACCACCATAAATTCAAGCCCACTTTATCGTTAAGCTCAGTCGTCCGGGAAATAAAATTAGCTGTGTCCAATTTTGGAAAGGCCTGCAAAACACTATAAATAACTGTCAGACCCGGGTAATAAATGAGGGAAATGTGATGACAAAAATAAAACTGCGACTTCTTTTACTGTACACTGGCTTTCTTCTATGCATTTCCTCACTGGTTATAAAATATCTCCAACCTCAACCAGTGCATTAGAAAGGTATCTTGAGTAAATGTATACATTGCTACCTTATTTACAGCGATTCCTTCAAGGCCGTTTGACAAGTAGCCATCATCTGCCAATGACTAATGACACGGCTGCTCTGCAATGCTCCTCCGGTGTATATATTTAGCTCCAGCCCAGCGGTTTGTTGTGGGGCGAGCAAAGCACTGCAAGAAACAACTACTATTTTTAAATGTCAAACGGACATGAAAGCGTGCTTCATCATCCGCCGCGTTTTTTCCTTATTGCTAATTCCTAAACTGGTCCGTTTTTTTTTGTTTTTTTCCAAAGTCCTGCTGTGGAAAGTAAAATAAATGGCTTGTCCTACATCTCCTCAGGTATGTTTTCACAAAGCCTGGGCTGGTGTGGAGCGTTTCTGTCTCTTGGTGTCCTCCCTGAGCAGACAAGGCCCTCTCACTCGCCAGCATGTGTTTCTTATTACCGCTCTGCATTCCTCCATCTCAACTGGATTGGCTGATAGAGTGTCACGTCTTTCTGCAACTGCTGGCGATGGTGCGGTATCCCGTGAAGCCGCAGTGCACGCCGCTTGATGAAGTTCCCATGACCGTGTGTCTATTTGCCTGCCGAGGGAAGCTCCATTGTTAACAGATGGGAACGTAATAAGTCGCCCTCTTGACCCCAAAGTATCTGCCACGCAACCTACTCTTCGTACTGGATGATATGTTAAGTGAGTCTTGGACAGCTTGTCAACAAACACATGAGGGAAGCCAATAAACGGCGCATGCTGCGGTTGTTTTAACCCCGGCAGGGCAATGCACATTAATCATAGTTAAGGCGGAGACAATGATGAGGTGTTTGGTGGTCAACAGCAAATAACTGGTAACGCTAAGCTACAGGGAGGCGTCCGGCGTGTTCGCCCTGAATCGAATATAAATAAATCGCCGCTTGACAGGAGGCGGCACCAATGAAACTTTTGCCACTTCTTCGGAGACGGCGAGTCGGATGAGGACGTGGAAATGTGTGTGATGTGAGGCTCTCGTCACAGCATGAAGCTAATTGGATTTTAGCGCCAGAGCTAAAGTCGCCATCAACTTTCTACCTCAATTCTCACTTGAAATATGTGTTGGGTTAGCAGGTCCGTTCACGTTGTCGGTGTCACTTTTACTGTGCGTGGAACGGCGGTGGTAGCACCCGGCGGGATGCGTAGTTTAGAGACCTTTCTTGTCCGAAAAAATATGTTTTCAATCTACATTTATCCAGTCAAATTTGCATTAAATATGTATTTTAATTTAATAATTATCTATGCCATTTTATGGCGTATCAATACAGAAAGAGAGTTGTCAGCTTGAGACAAGCTTTGAAAACATTGTGTGGTTGAAACTCTATACTGTAAAGTCTTTGTGTGCTGTCCAGGGTGTCCACCATTTTGCCCCCCTGGAGGCTAAGACTTTCCTATGCTGGTTTTACTTTCTCATATTATTCGTCTCATTTTATTGTTTCATCCTCCCCATGTGTTTCCTGGATTATTTGCCCTTTGCAAATGAACTCTGTTTTTAATAATAACTGGTTGCCCGTGATCTGTGTTGAGGGTTGGGTGGGAGGACGGAAGATGCCCCCCTCGTTGATTGCGTAACTGTTTTGTGCGCCGCCGTCTTTTGTCAACGGCTCTGCATCAGTGCAACATGCAATGAAACAAAAGGGAGAGTGTTCATTGTGTGATGTCCGGGGGTCGTGTTTACGACGCAGGCGAAATGGATGACCTGGTTGAGAGATATCGTGGACAGACGGGAACAAAAGTGGTTATGCTCCGGACCGCAAGCCTCTGAAATTGATCATATTTGATCAGAAATAGTGAAGAGAGAATAGAAAAAAAAGAGACTTTTGTAATTCTACTTTCCTGACCTGTTAAAGTTTAGCTTTTCTGTTGCTGTCAACTGTAATCCGTCTTCAATTTATTTCTTTTTATAGAGAAAGAAGTCCTTTTATTTGGCCCTTTGACAACTAATTTATGGTATAAAAATAAATAAATAAAAAGAATCACACTCAACCATTGTGTGTCGACCATGAATCAGAATAAATGCCTGATCTGAATGCTTTTTGGAATGGAATTAGCTTGTTCCAAACACATTGAGATCATGTTACATCACTGTATATTTTATACATTTTGCACAGGCAGTGTTATTCAGGCACTTACATTGCACCTTTTTAGACAAATCCCCAGGTGAAACACTGCTATCGATGTAGTTTTTCAACTGCAGATGTTTATATTACTGCAACGGCACGACGCTCTCTTCATCCATAATGGGTGCGGTGACATTTAAACCAGCGATCATTACCAACTATGTAACTCTCACAGAATGCAGCGGTGAGAACATTGAAGGCTCAGGATCCTTGGACACAGCGTAATGTTTACGTTACCAAATTAGACGCTGTTGTGCGAACAGGCCGAGGCGCACAACTAAACATGTGGATGATATATGTTTCCCCGTAATGACGCGTCTATAATGACTCCCAGGGTCACACTTTCCGAGCGATGTTTGGCATTCTACACAAGGCTGGAGTCTTTTACCAAGCAGAGCAGCGCCACAGCAAGGTCGGCGCATATGGGCAATCACTTTCGCAACGAATCCCGAATGTAAAGTGCATTCAGACCCTGGGAGATTAGACAGGACAATAAAGCCACAGTCCCCGGAGGAAGATGCAGGAGCATGAAGAAGAGAGGTGAGGCAGAGAACCAGCCAGGAAAACAGGTGGTGACACTTCAAAGATGGAACATTTTATGAATTATGGTGAGTAATACAATAAGGGAATTCTGCAGGGAGGTCCCTCGGGTAGAAGGATATCCATCCTCAAGTACTTTTTCCCTGGTTTTTTTTTTCCTAGAGCCATAAATAATACACTTTCATGGTGCGTAGAGGGTAAAAAGCAGGACCACTGTCTTCCTGGATGACCTTAGTTTGTGTGTGAATGGGGGATAATGATATAATTTTCTTCTTCCCGCGCGTCTGAATGAAGTGACCAGCAGCCAACGCAAATTAAGTGACTCATCCGTCATAAAGGAAATATCGCAGCGTCCTTTGCCACTGGGTTAATTTGCAATATCTCTCCTGCTAATGCTGCTTCGCACAAGGCTGTTATTGTCAGTACAGTTATTTAGAATACAGAGGAAGAGCGCACGGCAACATTACAGATCGCCAACGCAGCGCTGTGTGCGTGTGTGTGTGTGTGTGTGTGCGAGAGAGAGTCTATTCAATAACCGCGCCTTGACATGTTCTGGAATGGTATGTCATTAATATCATTTGCAATTCCATGCAGTAATTATCTCCCGGTTTTCACCATCACGCCTGACACATGAGCGATTACATTCTGTCATGGCGGCTCTCTCCAACGATGACCCCGGCAGAGGTCACAGGCGGGGAATAAATACCGATTGGATCTTGAAGTCAAATGCTGTTTGATTAAAGGTTGGGGTGAGCCATGCATCTCACCCACCGTACCCTATAGATAGTGAGGAAATCTCTCTGTTACTTTACTTTACATCTTATCAGAGGTTATCTGTGAGAAATTGGGTATATTATCTCAGCCGTTTAGAGGGCAAAGAACACATGAGTAGGAATTCCACAGGCGGATATGCAACCCAGGAAGAACCTCAAGGGTTCAGTGTGTTGTCCTCTGAACAACAACTCATCCACGATGGGTGGGAAACAACCTGGACTTGTCACTGGTGACGTATTGCCTGTTTGCGCAGAGCTGAATCCACTTAAAACCAACTGGAGCTGGCATCTTTTCCTTGTGGATGCAGTGCTGATTTCCACAGTGCCGTCACTGGAGCACACTGCAACCATAGTCTAGATCGTGTCTAGACTGGAGCATACAGAGACCAAGTCCAAATCCAAGATTTGAGGGCCTGAGACTCAACAAGGGGGTAAGACTGAGACCAAGACCTAGGCCAAACTGAGTACAGAACAAAGTATTTCAGCTCATGATTTATTCTGAAAAGATGGCACACGATACAGACTGAATCACCCCATTGAATGGGTGTTTTTTATAGTTCACACCACCCATTCAAATGGCCCAGAAGGCATCTACTGTGCCAAGCTAGCTGGTGGAATAGGCAGCGATCACACCGTTCAATGAGGGAAGGATACGTTTTGTTTTGCTGCAACGAATTATGGGTCACAAAACACAGCTATTTCCTTTATAACGCAGCTAGGGAATATCATATTGTCCAAACCGATACATGTATACAGCAACTTCTGATCCCAGATTCATAACAAGTGAGATGAACTTGGTCTCAGTAGGTATATATGGCATGAAAGACAGCCAAGCTGTTAACACTCTTGCTGAACCGTGGACTCATGAAAGGGGATGGGCCTTCTGGCCTGTATGAATGGGTGATATATACTATGAAAACCACCCATTCAATGGGATGATTCCATCATTATCACCCCATGTGTGTCTCATCGACCCCAGCGGTCCTGGTCTCGACTCAGTCTCAGGCCCTCGAGGTCTTGGTCTTCTCTGAAAACAGTATAACACACACAGTACAACACATGTCCTTCCAAATGAAAAACAAACAGTGACTATTCATAACTCAGGGTGTCCACAAACACTCTTTACAATAAAAAAAAAAGTATTATTTCTTAACCAGAGTAGTTGTATTTTTATCAGTTTTTGTCAAAAGCTTGTCATAAGTTTGAAATTGGGTGTGTAAGCAATCCAGTTGGTAAATTGAAACCCTAAAAGTGGCTGCTCCTCTAGAGAAGGCACATTGTGTTTCATGGTTTATTGAGACCAAATTGTTTTCATCATTTCCATTTTGCTGCAGGATGGTGCACCACCACATCGGGAACTGCGTCTTCGTCATTCACCCATCAGAGATTTTCACATGCTGGATTGGAAGGATTAGGCCAACACGTTCCACAGATATTGGTCCATGGCATTACTTTCTATGGGAATATTTTAAAGATACAGTGGTACAAAAATTTAGAGATTTTTTTGCTTCGGATTTCGAACAAAAATCCAGAACTCGAACGCCCCTGAGAAAAGGACCGACCAGCTGACCCACGACGCGCTTTGTTATTGTGTATAACGCAGCCTCTGTATGCAGACGTGTCCCGTTAGCTCCATTTACTGACTGTTTTTTCTTCATATTGAGGTGTAAAACCTTTCCTGTCTCAGCACTGGACCGTGGTAGAGTGTCACAGGGGAGGTGCTCGCTCTCCACACCTCCACTCCAGGGTTTGATGTCCTGTTGTGGGCTGGAGCTGGGACAGGGATGAGGCGAGTCTGGGACAGAGCGTGACTTGGTTTATGACTTTGTCACAGCCAAACTGCACAGAAGCGCACATTCAGAGCTGGACACGCACCGGGCACCTCTTCACTTCTGGAGAGACCTCACTCACTCGGCAACCCCTCCCACATGCAGCGGCCACACACATAGAGGAACAGCCACCTGCAGCAGACACTCTACATTCACTCCTACAAAAGACTATTTTAAGGCTTGGAACGCATTGTTTCTTTTTCCATTCATTCTAATGGAAAAAATCCATTCAGATTTTGAACAATTTGCTTCGCGAACGGCCGTCTGGAGCGGATTGTGGTTGAGAACCGAGGTACCACTGTATTGTGTCTCTAACAAACAATGTTGCTGACTTTAATGAACACTACTTAGAACTGAACAAATCTGGTTCAAATATTTTATCAATTCCCTTTGCAATATTCTTCTAAACTTTAAGGAGATCCAGTGCAGATGACATATAGCCATGACATTGTCCTGCAGTAACCTTAGAAAACCCTTCCAATCATCATAGATTTTCAGAGAAAAGGAAAGCAATAGCGACACATACCAATTATTTCATCTTTCTTTTCATTGGTCTAATGGAAATATGTGTAAGTTTCTGCCTAAAAGCTCACTGTTACATTTCATTTATCCATCCTTGAATAATCTCTTTCATTTTGAAGCCATTCCAGTGCTGACTTGGCAATTAGAACACAAGTCGCCATTCCTCAGTTATACTTTCTTGGCACTCTGACATTCGCAGAGAAATCTGTTCATTTGCTTCCTTTCATTGTTTCTTCCATCCGAGCACGTCTTCCAGTCCCTTCTGCTGAAAAGCCCCTCCACAGCACGACACTGCCACCGCCATGCTTCACAGCAGGGGTGCTATTAGTCGCGTAATGAGCTGTGCCGAGTTTCCAACTGACGGAGAGCTTTGTTTTATGGCTGAGAGTTCAGATTCCATTTTATCAGAAGAGTCTCTTGTACCTTTTTTCAACAGTCTATCATGCGGCCAGTGCAGCCCGCTCCTGTGCGTCTCTCACACCGGACCCAAGACCATCAACAGCCCAGTCTTCTTGTTAGTAAACAGTGGAGCCAGGAGAAGTTTCTTCTTGCTCATGCGAGACGAAGAACAGTCTTCGATTGATTAAAGTGGGCAGCTCGATCTTATAGTGGTTATTGCTGCAGTCTCATCGCAAGAGGCTTGAGGCAACTCAAGGGTTGGAGCGGACCTGCACACAGTATGTTCTCCCTGTGCTTGAGGACAATGCAAAACTGAGGCTCTGTGACGCGACATAGGTCCATCACTGCCTGATATCAGTCAATCCATTGTAGCATCTTTGAAGATGAGTGGAGCTCAAATCCTCACCGCTAAAGAACAGCGTCATTGTTATCAACACTGAGTTTTTTGCAAATATGGACAAAAGCAGTGTTGAGTTATACAGACTAGTAGGGATCCCGCTAGGCCTTTGATGCCATCAGAGTATTTATTTATTTTATTTTTTGGGATCAAAATGTCGAGATAAAAAAAGAAAAAACCCTATCATTACTGGCGTAAACTCAACAGAAACACACTGTTTTGGATGCAGTAGAGAAACATTAAATAGATATTTAAAAAGTATAATGTATAATATACGTGTACTTTTTGCTTTCGCACAAATTTAAAACCCATTTTTGAACAGTGTAAGGACAACTCCAGAGCTCGAGCGATTTAGTCAAGAAAATCAAAAGGAATGTTTTTTGATACGTTGATACGTTTGTGAATGTCTTCGATGCTTGCTGTATTTTTTTTTTTTCTTTTGTCAGTGACTGTCACTGCTATAGAATGTTTCATTTTTTTTTTTTAAGACATATAATATAAGTAGTATAGTAAGTATATAGTAAGTATGATGGCTGCATTCATTCCATTTAGATGGCTGGATGCCGGACCAATAGCAACATATAATGTTGGAATTGTTTATTGTTTTGCAAAAGAAGGTGACTCTGCAAACTTTTGGGGACCCTCAAATCTTGAATCTGCACCATCACCGTTGTCACATTTCTACTCCACATTAATATTCACTTGGCGTGAGATTGTGATCACATGGTACTGTCCATGGTAATGATTTGAGCCGTGTCGACTGGATAAACGCAGTCAAACCGTGATCTGTTCCGGATGGCCGCATTTTGTTTAACTTCGTCGTCAATCTGGAGTTTGAGGGTGTTTGGTTGAGATTACCGCCGAACGTTGTTAACAGAAGAAATGCGGCTTCTACAGTTCATTTAATCTTCACACAGGTGAGCATTTGCTTCCAGAGCTGATCAGGGAAGAGATGTGTTGTCGATCTGATACACAGCACCAGTGTGAATTCATGCTGGGATTAGTCCTTGCAAAGCTTTTGAGTTTACCTCGACGAAGCACGATGTTCCTGTGCAGCTTCACTGCCTGGATCCATTGTGTGCAAGTCCAAAGACTGAGAGCAGCATTGTGTAAAGATGCAAATGATCTACGAACAAATACTGCGGGGTGCTTATTCTCATTGCAAAGATGTTTGCGCGAGGTTAAGGACTGTGAGCAAAGTGTAACTGAAAACCAAGTGTTCATTTCGATTTCATGTAGATAAGTTACAGGGCCACAGCCCAGCTTCCATGGCGTATGTTCCTCTTCCTCTTCATGTCTATTCGGAGACCTCAAACATGCACTTGGACTTTTCCCCGCAGGAAACTCAAATTAATTACAAAAGCCAAGAGACCGTGAACGCTGGGAGACAAATGCAAATGTTTGTGGGAGCAGGTTGGGGCGCTCGCCTTTGACTACTCGAGTGTACCTCTTGGTAGACTGGAATCCGAGCCAGGCGCGGGTCTATTCTTCAGACACAGCTTTTACCACCCACTGGAGAGACAGTGCACTCCATCTCTCCAGACGTGTCTGTGTGTGTGTGTGTGTGTGTGCAAGGGTGCAGTATATCATCTGTACGTGTCTGTGAACATGTGTGTGTGTGTCCTCATTGGCACCCGTGTGGCGTTTATATCCGGTGTTCAATCTGGCTGCAGGGGGGCTGTGTGTTAAAGTGTTGACTCATATGTGAACAATGACACGAGGATGTGGCTTCCTGCAAGGACGAAAGTGTTTGTTCACACGTGTGTGTGTCTGTCCATTATCATGGGGGGAGAGGGGACTTATGGGAGGGCCCCCGGGCTTTTACAAGGCCAGTTTCCTGTAGAGTGGAACCGTTAGAGCCAGATAATAACAACCAGGTCAAGATTCAATTATTTGACTGGGGATTAAGCTCGAGAATGCTTTTTTCAAGGAGGTCAGAGGGTGACGGAGGCTTTTTAACTTCTGAAACAGAAGCCTATTACAAGGCACCTGCACAAGGGTTAAGTCTCACAATGTGAAACGTAAAAGGCCATTGAGCTGCCGATGATAAAACACATCAGAGCGGTTCAAATATTTTTTTAAATGTTGCGCAACATAAAGACTTTAAAGGATTCTAACCTTATTATATGATAATAACATTATATAATACTGTTATTATAATGTCATTAAAATAATTGTCAACAAATCAAGTATCTCACTGGATAAAATGCAAATCCTTCCATTGCATTTATTTCACTACGCATAAATTTTTAAAAATCCATTATGTAAATAAAATAAATCATGTAAATATAAAGACGTGCAGTCTTTTTTCCCCTCCTGAGCTATTTTGCACTGCTGAAGATTCCAAATCTTAAAAATAAATACATAAATTCTCCTATTTTACATTCATTTTGTACTTGTTGATAGCATACGTAGCAGAATAATAAATAAAATTTTAAAATTTAATACACATATATTTGTAAAGTACAGGGTAGCATGCTCCAACGTGACGCAAATAAAGTAACCGTTGCAACATTCCCTTACTAGATGAATGGAGGACTTTTAAATAATGTATTGCCTCACCTGCTGTGCCAAGTGAAATAGCTGGATCCTGTCACACATACATGTGCTCGCCTTACTGTGCGCACGCCCACACACACCAGTGTAACCACTGAAGTACAGTGAAGCAGGGTGAAAGATTAGACCAAAATGTGAGCCGTACACGAGAAGAGCCCTCGTACTACCAGAGGCTGCCAAATGATACGCGTGAATTAGTCATCAGCAGGAGCTAATGGAAGAACATGCGTGAAAGAGGAGTGAAATGACGGCGTTGATGAGAAATGTCCCTGATATTGACAAGCCAACTCAAGACCGTGGGCAGGTCTGCTACCTGCCTGTCTGCCTCCCCTCATCCGGACTATCTTGCTGTCTATTTCTGTCTCAATGACGTCTTTGGTGAAAGCGTCGCAGATGAAGGGAGGAAGACTGCCTTTTGATCAAGGTGCCTTGTGTTATGGCAGTGTCAAAGAGCGCTATCTTAATACTCCAAAAAAAGTATCAAAGCTAAATATGCAAATATTAAATGCAGGGTGGCTATTAATGGGACAACTGGAAAGTTGTTTTTTTTTCATTTGATACACTGGAAGATATGTAGCGAGACGTACATACAGCCCGCTCTCGGTTTTTGAACGTCGAAGACGGAGTTTGGAGTTCGAACGAAAATTTCGAGATTTTTTTTCGTTCTGATTTTGAACGTAAATCCAGAACTCGAACGCTCCAGAAAAAAGCCAGAAAAAACATCACAACGCGCGAGGACCGATCAGCTGACCCTCGACGCGCTTTGTTATTGTGTATAACGCAGCCTCTGTATGCAGACGCGTCCCGTTAGCTCCATTTCCTGACTGTTTTTTCTTCATATTGAGGTGTAAAACCTTTCCTGTCTCCACACTGGACCATGGTAGAGTGTCACAGGGGAGGTGCTCGCTCTCCACACCTCCACTCCAGGGTTTGATGTCCTGTTGTGGGCTGGAGCTGGGACAGGGATGAGGCGAGTCTGGGACAGAGCGTGACTTGGTTTATGACTTTGTCACAGCCAAACTGCACAGAAGCGCACATTCAGAGCTGGACACGCACCGGGCACCTCTTCACTTCTGGAGAGACGTCACTCACTCGGCAACCCCTCCCACATGCAGCGGCCACACACATAGAGGAACAGCCACCTGCAGCAGACGCTCTACATTCACTCCTACAAAAGACTATTTTAAGGCTTGGAACGCATTATTTCTTTTTCCATTCATTGTAATGGGAAAATCCATTCAGATTCTTGGTCTCTTTGTGTGAGTGCACTTTTTACACTCAGCTGGACTCATGCTGCTTTTCCAGTGTCCCATTACCTGCTATCTGAGACTTTTTTCTGTAACTTCAGCTGAAGCACTGTTCTTACTTTTAACAGACCTTTTAATATGGGCATCATAACAGTAAGTAATGCAATGTGTTGATTTCATGACAGTATATATGATGTGACCTGAACTGAGTTGTACATATCGGGATCAGAAATCTAGTGAATGGCAGCTTATTGAGATCAGCGAAATATATCAGACATCTGTATACATTTTTATGATTTTGCTGTTATTGTGGATAATTTTTTTTGCCAATAATATTGTTGTTTTTTTGCCCACAATAATTGTGAATTAAAAGTCTGAGACTTTTGATTCCCAACAAATGTAGTCATCTGTCTCACTTGTTTATTGTTATATCAGATGGTCACAAATTCATGCCATATATAATAGATAATCACCGTCATTGTTCAGATAATTTCCTTGTCTGTCCAAAGTCAACACCACTGCAACAAACATGACAGATGATGGAGAATCAAAACGGCGATCTCCAATTATCTCGGCAACATCATAAACCACGTTTGATCCGCACTTCAGTGAATGAGGCGTTACGCACAGGAAGAACAGCAAGAGTCAAGGGGCTTCAGGGAAAGTAAAATGCCAGGGCGAAGTGATAAGCTGGAGAGGAACACTCTGCCGCTGCGTTGGCTCTGCTTTAGAGCACCGTTTATTGTTTTTGAGACCCTTGTTGACACCTTTAAACAGGCATATTTTGTTGTAAGGACTCTATAAGCCCACAGCTTGCTTTATTTATACAGACAGCTTGAGCTCCACCTGGATATACTGTAGAAGACAGTGCTGTTCACACTGTCAGGTTTCATAAACTTTGTAATGCAAAATATTAATGATAACATTACAGATATTAACCACACGTGGTTATCAGTTTTGACTGGGATTGCTCTATATATATATATATATATATATATATATATATATATATATATATATATATATATATATATATATATATATATATATATATATATATATATATATATATATATATTATTATTATTATTTTTTTATTTATTTATTTATTTATTTTTTTGCTTTAATGATACAGTATTTTCATTTACTCTATTTCAAATTTATTTCAATGTTTTTCGCCACGTTGCACTTTTATTATTACCGTTAAAAGCTTTCCTTTCAGGCCACAATTTCTTGCCCACAATACAAGTCATATTGTTTTCAATAGCATCACTCCACTTTGCTAATTCAAGTCTTAAGGACATAAAAACACAACAGATCCATTTAGAGACAACATCATAAAAAGATACTGATGACGCATGTTGGTAACAGAAGGCTCTTAGCTCCTGCACATGTAAAATGTGCAATGGAAAAACAGGTTTTCAGTTCAAGTATGCCTCATGAGAAACAATATTCAAACCGTGAACTAAAGACCTCACTCCAGGGCAGTACTTCCAGAATTTCGCAGTTTTTTTTTTGGCGGAAAATCCATGTTTTTTGCAGATAAAAAAGAAAAATGCTATGAAGGTTTCGATTATTTATGGTGAAGGACCTTTGT
Source organism: Synchiropus splendidus (assembly GCF_027744825.2). NCBI lineage: Eukaryota > Metazoa > Chordata > Actinopteri > Syngnathiformes > Callionymidae > Synchiropus > Synchiropus splendidus. Next base: position 4,544,543 of record NC_071345.1, on the reverse strand, counting down.
AAATTACCTCGCTAAAAAAAAAAAAAAAAAGTCCCTCCTCCAAAACAATAAAAATTTACCAAATATGGTTTATTTGCAAAAATCAATGAAGTGTAAAGAACACACACAAAATAAATAAATACAATTTAAAAACAAAAAAATGATTATAAAATAACTACATGTTTTTTTTAACTTATTATGATAATTCATTATGATGTTCTGTTGACGCGAGTAGTTTCTTGGATGACGATGCTGTTTTGTTGCGGAGCTGCTCACGTAGGTGGAGACTGGCAGGTGTTTGGAAGTCTGAGAGGTAAAGGTGTTTGTGTTTTATCACAGCACACTAAAACAGTGACTGGCAATAGAACTGTATGTTCCACAAGGTCAGGATGTGAACTGGAGCGTGGAGAGAGATGGATCTTGCGATCAGCCATGTTTGTTTACGTCCGATGGACAGCAAGCTGACTGTTGAGTTCCGCACTTCAGTTCCGTCAATTATACACAATATAAATAATCAGAATTTGAATATTTGTGAATGGTTTATCGCGACCATTGGCGGCAATGTTTGCGGGAAGATGTGCGTGTCGTACATGACTTCACCTCAACAAGGTGTGAGGAAATGTGATGCCGCACATGTCGCGTCGAGGGACTGGCAAAAGGAGACTGCGGTGATTGGTCCAATTCGCGAGAAAGTCTATCGTGGGAAAAGTGGAAATAGCGTTATTATTTGCAACATTGCGATTTACTGGAGAGTCAGACATTTTTTCCTGTCAGTGTGAGGTTTAGCAGATAGAACTTGCGATCTGTTGTAGGCAGCCACATATATCATCAACCCGTCTTCAGGAGATGACTAGGTTAAGCCATCTATCTGACTCAGAATAGATCTTGCAACACCTTGTATTTGAAGTAAACTGAGCTAAAAGTGTTAGTGACTGACTACAAATTATATATTCAAACCAACAGGCCGAAGAAAGGTGGTAACTACTTTGTTCAACAGCAGCAGCTCAGTGTCAGACAGAACCCTATTTGTCTTTCATAATATAATTTATATATTCACTCATCTAAGTGCTCCGTGTAGGAGAATGTAATTTAAAAAGCAGATGAAAAAAATGCTATTTTGGGAGTCATTAAAGTGTGAGATTCAAGCCCTCGCCTCCTTAGGTGCAAGTACTTAGTAAAAAACAAACCGTCAATACTGTGAATTTACGGTGAGCCATCACTATATATCTTCCTGCAAACACTGCGAGGCATGACGTGACTGTCCGGTCATCCGAGGCTTGTGTTTCCTGCCTCGTGGCTGACACCACCATATAAGGGAGCTTTACTGTCCCAGCGGAACCCTATAGAGCTCCCCATCCCTTTTCCTGTTCAGCGGAGAGGAGTATGGAGAAATCATTGAGTGCAGGTTCACCCTCAAGGCCTATTTAATGGCAGCTGCTACAATGTCTTCTTAATTAAGAGGCAAGAGAGAATTTCACAAAATAAGACAGTCGGTGAAACAGTGAATCACTCAGCAGGATAGAATGGGAAATGTCCTTCAACTGGAATCGATTCGGACTTATTGACAATGTCTTCTGAGCAATCTACAACTGAGGAATTTGTCTGTTTAAAAAGCAAAAACATAAATTGCGTGTCAAAGACACGGAAGCTTCTCAACTAGCTGTGTTGTTTTTATTCCATTAAAAAATGCAGACTATAAATTCCGGACAATATTATGGACTTTTATGGGAAAACACGCTGCATGCCGCCAAAATATTGAGCCTTGTCACAACAAATCACAGGCACTGCGCTGGTTTTGCAGGTCTCCGGACACGCAGGCGAATACAGCACATTTTGAGTGCTGCTTTCAGGCTGGACCCTGCTTTCAAAACTAGTTTAGAAGTGAACCTCATGTAGCCAGTTACGTGGAATTCACTGACCGTTCTACGGCGTAGTGAACAACACTACACCCGCAGCTTATAGACCGGTGCAGCTTGTGTTTGAACAAGGTCTATTTTCCTTCTTAAATGAAGTGGGTGTGGCTAATATTCCGGTGCACTCTATAGTCCGGGATTTGCTGTTTAATGTATCTGTTGTGCGCTTCAATTTCGCAACAAAATTAAAAAAAAAAAAGTTTTGCATAATTCAGGTTGTGTGTTTAAGGTTAGTCTTCTGTACAGAATAGTTTGGAGGGGGAAAGCATGGAAGGAATTGGGGGTGTTATATGTGGAATTTAGTCCCAGTTAATGCATTTGTGTTAGTGATTTTCAGTCTGAGTTACTAAATCTGACAGCAATTTTTCCATATAGAAAAGTTACACGTCTCAAATGTATGCACAAATTGCGCTTGTACGGAAGCACGTACACAAGGCTGGAGCTAGTGATGCGCTGGTGAGGCTTCATGAAACAGTTTCAGAGTCCAACAGATGGCACTTGCTAAACTCAACTCTTTCTCCTCAAACAACAATTTTCATTTTTTAAACCAACAGCGCCCCCTTCTGAGCGCCAACAATGAGGGCACTGTTTCATGAAGCATCACAATTATTATCTAATGTCTAGATGTGTTGTTGTGTGACCTGCCCTTCAATCACACTTAAATTCAAATTTTTCTCAACAATTGACCACAGAAAAACTTGGTCTGGTCTTCAGCATTGAGGGGAGTGTATTCACACATCCCTGCAGTTTAATATTCTGGTCAAACTCATGTCCAGGATCAGGCCATTTACAACGGTGATGTTCCCCAATTCAGCAGTGAAAGCACTCAGTGTTTCATGACCATTTCACAACTGTTTGCTTTAAAATTTGAGACACTCAAATGCCTTTAAGAGAACCAGAACGGCCGCTTGGTCCTTTACCCCGAAAAATAAAAGATTCTGTACATCACTTGAGGCAGATCCAAGCACAGTCACTTGTCATTAACTTCATGAATGAACTTTCATCCCACTAACAGACCCTTTTGCATGCAAATGTGATCCGTTCTAGGACTTACACTGATGGAGTGCTTTCCCATGGCGGTTGAAGCTCCGCTGTCTATGAAGCAAACTAATGGAATTCATGCATGGAGGAGAGGTCATTTGAAGCTGGTGAGACAAGTCTTGTGGGAAGTTAATTTGTATGTGTGTCTTTTCAATGTGCTTTCTTAGCGCGCAGTGTGTAACAGATATACTGATTTATGATATCGGTGTCTTATACAGTAGGAGGGGCGGCCCTCTGTGAGAGCTGTGGTTTTAACAAACTGGCACTTAGGAGAACATTTATTCAGACCGATTAAAAACCCTCTGAAAATTGCAAACTTAAAAGAAAAATAATGCACATCTTGGATGGGTGGATGAATGGATGAGTGATGGGTGGATGTATAGATTGATGATGGGTTGGTGGATGGACCAATGGATGAGGGATAGATGGATGGATTAATGATGGGTGGGTGTATGAATGGATGGTTGGATTTATGGATTGAAGATGCGATCAATGGATGGATCAATGGATGGGTTATGGATGAATGGCTGGATGATGGATGGATGAAGGGTGGATGGATCAATGGCAGATGGATAGATAGATAGATGAAAGGATGGCTGGATGATTGGTGGATGAATGTTGGATGGATCAACGGATGTAGATAGACAATAGATAAAGGATGGATGGCTGGATACATGATGGTTGATGGGTAGATAAATGGATGATGAATGGATGGTGGAGCAATGGATGAAGAGTGGATGGATGTTGGATGGATCAATGGCAGATGGATGGATACATGATTGCTGGATGGATGATCTGTGGATGAGTGTTAGATGGGTCAATGGATGATGGATAGATGAAGAATGGTGGATGGATGGATGATCTGTGGATGAGTGTTAGATGGGTCAATGGATGATGGACAGGTGAAGGATGGTGGATGGATGGATGATCTGTGGATGAGTGTTAGATGGGTCAATGGATGATGGATAGATGAAGGATGGTGAATGGACGACTGGATGGATGGATGATCTGTGGATGAGTGTTAGATGGGTCAATGGATGATGGATAGATGAAGGATGGTGAATGGACGACTGGATGGATGGATGATCTGTGGATGAGTGTTAGATGGGTCAATGGATGATGGATAGATGAAGGATGGTGGATGGATGAGTGGATGGACGGATGATCTGTGGATGAAAGTTGGATGATCAACGGATGATGGACAGATGAAGGATGGTGGATGGATGGATGATCTGTGGATGAGTGTTAGATGGGTCAATGGATGATGGACAGATGAAGGATGGTGGATGAATGGATGATCTGTGGATGAGTGTTAGATGGGTCAATGGATGATGGATAGATGAAGGATGGTGGATGGATGGATGATCTGTGGATGAGTGTTAGATGGGTCAATGGATGATGGATAGATGAAGGATGGTGAATGGACGACTGGATGGATGGATGATCTGTGGATGAGTGTTAGATGGGTCAATGGATGATGGATAGATGAAGGATGGTGGATGGATGAGTGGATGGACGGATGATCTGTGGATGAAAGTTGGATGATCAACGGATGATGGACAGATGAAGGATGGTGGATGGATGAGTGGATGGACGGATGATCTGTGGATGAAAGTTGGATGATCAACGGATGATGGACAGATGAAGGATGGTGGATGGATGGATGATCTGTGGATGAGTGTTAGATGGGTCAATGGATGATGGATAGATGAAGGATGGTGGATGGATGAGTGGATGGACGGATGATCTCTTGTTAGATGGATCAATGGACTGGTGTGTTTGTCAGTTTGTCATGTTTGTCAGTTTGGTGTGGTGACAGCAGAAACAAGGATTTATATCGATATGAAGATGAATTCAGAGTCCAGACAACTCCAGTACCAAACTTCTCATTTTCATTTTGTAGCAAGCAAGTAAGACTTTACAGAAGCCTGGTTTCGGTGGCCTGCACCTGGCAAAAGCGTCCCATTTAATGCACATGTCAGTCAATGGAGTCTCCTACTGTGTCGCCCATTCAGGTCGTAAACCTCAGTCTTCAACATTTTCCGTTGACACGCGGAGCGGGAGACTCCTCAGCGACTCTGGGGTCAGGCTGAATTGCCATTACTGTTTGCCCGGAGTTCTCATTACAGCGCATGAGGAAACAGCAGCCGCTTTGCTCCGTTGGAAAGCTGTGACAATAGTAGTGTGTGCGGTTTCCCATATGCATGTGTGGTTCGGAGAACACTGAGCGAGTCCCAGACAGAAAGAACCATAAAAACAGACCTTTACAACCCGTGTCAATCACGCAGAATCACTTGAAAAAAGTGGAGGTTGAACCCGGAGCGGAGGAATCGCAGTTGTCCAACATAAGCAGGAACAGCTAAATGTGGACATCCGACACCGACTACTGACAGATGTAAATCACCGACACATTCCAAGATCATCTCAGGGTCACCGGTTCTTTTTTTTGTGTAAGAAAATACATTTGACCAGGGTCTGTTTCACATGGCCGTGGTCGTGCGCTGAGTGCGCCTTTAAAGTTAACCACCAATAGGTTCCAGAGTGAGTGATGAGAGACCGCAGCCTAAAACATTTGTAACAGCTCAGTCCGCTTCACTTTCAGACTTCTGTGTTATTGTTTCATATGGGCTGTAATTTCCTTTTACATAAACAAATATTACGTCCACGCAGATTAGGTTCTCCGGCATGAACCAAGAGTTCTGTATCTGTTTATACAACATTAAATACTTGTATTAAACAGACGCTGATATCATGTATTTGACCACTTCATTTTCTCATACTGTTGCTGAGTCTCTGTATTTTATTGTATTTTTTAAATTTCATTTTAAACAAAAGTAAACTTAAAAAAGTCACACACACACATATATATTTTTAATATACTTTTTTCTTCCTTTTTGTGCTTTTATTCTAAAGTTTCCGCTTATTATAATTTTTCAGTTCCTTTAATATGCTCACACAATAATTTACGACTAAATCAGACTAGTTGCATTATTTGCATTTTTTTCTGCTGCACCAACCAAAAAAAAAGTTGCGTTTTTTGGTTTTTTTTTTAGAAAGTATTGATGCTACATTTACATAGACAATTGTTTAATGCTGAAAAACATGCATTTCTCTGTTTATCCATTTCCTTATTTCTTTTAATCTGTGGGGGAGATGGAGAAATACACACTGTCAGTGCTGCCTTGAGTCAAGCTCACTTCAGCCCTTCACTGTTTTACGGTCCAGATCAGGAAATAACTGAGAGCATGTGGGAGACATAAACGAATAATTGCCACTAACCTTTCATTATAACCTGCTTCAGTACGACATATATTTCCATTACATTCCCCAAATTCAAGGGTCAGTCGGGCGACTGCCTTTTTTTTTTCTTCCACAGTTGAGAAAAATCTTTTCATGGAACCAAAGAATGTGAAAAAATAAAGCTTCTATCGACCTCCGGAGTCAGAGCAGACCAAAAAGGTGAGCAGCGGGGGGATCAGCTGGGAAGGTCGCGGCACGACCGGTTAGCGTCAGCATGCTATAACTCATTCATTGTTGCCGCTCTGCCCTCTCTTCTGACGTGGTCCACAGTTTCACATGAAGCACCGAAAATGATACCATTGGTTGTCAGCTGTAGACATAAGCAGACAAGCTCTAGAGACACATTTCCATGGTTTAAGCAGATATTCTGGCCACTCTGTAAAGCAATGTCAATGAAAGAAAGCAGTGAGATTTGTGCTGCACGTGTTTCTGGTTACAGCAGACAATATGAAGCATTGAATATCCAGGTTGGAAATGTTACAGGGTGAACTCAACATATGGAAGACATATAACTTTTTCTTTAAGACATGGTGTAACACCAGATACTATGTGGTCTTTACGTTTAATAAATCACACTGAAATCTATCTCTGTCTGTCTGTCTCTCTATCTCTCTACCCATCTCTCTATCTATCTATTTATCTATCTATCTATCTATCTGCCTGTCTCTCTATCTCTCTATCTCTCTATCTCTCTATCTATCTATCTATCTATCTATCTGTCTGTCTGTCTGTCTGTCTGTCTGTCTGTCTGTCTGTCCATCTATCTATCTATCTATCTATCTATCTATCTATCTGTCTGTCTGTCTGTCTGTCTGTCTGTCTGTCTGTCTATCTATCTATCTATCTATCTCTCTCTCTATCTATCTATCTATCTATCTATCTATCTATCTATCTATCTATCTATCTATCTATCATCCATTTATCTATCTATCTATCTATCTATCGATCTATCTATCTATCTATCTATCTATCTATACATCTATCTATCTATCTATCTATCTATCTATCTATCTATCTATCTATCTATCATCCATCTATCTATCTATCTATCCATCTATCTCTCTATCTATCTATCTATCTATCTATCTATCTATCTATCTATCTATCTATCTATCTATCTATCTATCTATCTATCTATCTATCTGTCTGTCTGTCTGTCTGTCTATCTATCATCCATTTATCTATCTATCTATCTATCTATCTATCATCCATTTATCTATCTATCTATCTATCTATCTATCTATCTATCTATCTATCTATCATCCATTTATCTATCTATCTATCTATCTATCTATCTATCTATCTATCTATCTATCTATCTATCTATCATCCATTTATCTATCTATCTATCTATCTATCTATCTATCTATCTATCTATCTATCTATCATCCATTTATCTATCTATCTATCTATCTATCTATCTATCTATCTATCTATCTATCTATCTATCTATCCATCCATCCATCCATCTAACATCCATCCATCCATCCATCCATCTATCCTTCCATCTATCTATCTGTCTCATTTCAATATGATCTCAAAGTTGTGTTTTCATCCTAAATCATGATTAAATGTAGGCTGAACTATTTCCGACCAAGTCACTCATTTAGCTGCCTGAACACATCACTGTTTATATGACCTGACTTGCTAAGAGGTTCTTGGCAGAAACGGAGCGTTCTCAGACGTCTGAAGAGTCGTTTTCTTTCTTTCACATGGATTTATTTAACATGTGCTTTTCTCATTGTTCGAGCCATAGACATAATAGAGTATTGCGCCTCGTCTCCGAGCATCTATGAAACAGAGCGTACCAAGTCATATATCGCGTCTCATTAATGAAAACCAGGACACGCTGTATTTTTAGTGTGATTTATTAAGAACTACGCTGGACACCCAATGTGTTTTGAAGTCCTCGTGAGGGAATCAAGTCTTTCAACTTCTTTCAACTCCCTGATGGAGGCACTTATTCATGTTTCAGAATCTGTCTCATGAAATTCAGTGCAGCAGGAGTTCTCAATGTGATGTGGCTAATGGTGAATGTGTAAATAACAGCAAGACGTCATGGTGGACATTTATTGTTTTAATGAAGGATTCACATTGTCATGTTCAATCGCGTTACGGTCCAAAGCCAGGGACTCAGACCAAGTCAGAGGCTCGGCAAAATTCATGCCTCGTGATCATCCTGGCATTCTTTCTGAGGAAAGAGGGATTTAAACTTATGATTGTTGAAGGCTAGCTTTAGCTTCAGCCTTCTCTGTGGTTGGCATCAACACATATAAATTCTGATCCTTCATCGCCGACTCACAACCTGGGTCTCATCGAGTCGGTCTCACGACTGGACTCAATACTCCAATTTCAAGGACTTGAAATCCAGGTTACGTGACTATTATTATTATTATTTTGTTTTATTTATTTTTTTGTGAAGATGACAGCAACGGTCATAAAAAATAAAATCTTTAAAAAATATATGAAAAAAATAATAATGAAAAAACACAACCTTTGTATCCATTGATGACACTTGTTTACTGTATGTCAGAGAAGACTGGAAAAAAAATTGACTGGTGTAGTTATCAACTAACTCCACCCATCATTGTGAACACAATAAAAACTCATTTTGTTGGAGTTTTCAGAGTTGGCTGAAGCTTAGCTTCGATAGTGTTCTGTTGGTTTGTTTGGATTCATGATGGCAAATATACTAGTGTGTTTTGTGTTCAGCTTGATCTTGCCCCTCCTTGGTCTTGGTCTTGACTAGTGACAGGTCCATGAGGTATCATGAAACAGTATTGCAGGATTGATGAAACAGTGCCCTAATTTTCAGAGGCCACTAGATGGCGCTCTTGGTTTAGAAATTCTGTGAGGGGTCATTGAAAATCAGGACACTGTTTCATGAACCCTCACCAGCCTTACAATACAAGTAACATCCAACTTACGACCGGGATCAGTTCCATCCAACCGGTCCTAAGTCGGATTGTACATAAGTTGAATGCCGTTCAAAATGGGCGACGTGAGGGTTATAGGTGCTACTGTAGTGGTAGATGGCTGCGTGAGAGTGAGATGCTGGGAGACTGTGCTGCTGTAACTGTCGTACGCCTTGCTGTGCGGCTAAAAAAATAAGCATCTGCTGGTGGTGGTCATAAGTACAGGTGCATGTAAGTCAAGAAGGCCTAAGTCGGATGTTACTTGTACTGTGTCATGAAACCTCGTGCACCCATCACTCGTCCTGACTCAGCATAAGGTTTGCTGTTCTCGACCTTGACGCTCTCTCCGGTGGGATGTTGAATTTTCATCTGGAAGCACATCTGTCCGTGTTTTCAAATTCCCACTTAACCTTTTTTTGAGGAACTTACCTCCATTCTTGCGGCACTTTTTCCTTTAATTTCATCTCCTTTTTCATCTTCATGAATTTATATTTTTATTGGCTGTGTAACAGGACTACAGAATAATTTCAAGATTTCCAGGAAGCAGTGGAGTTCCTGAGGAGTCAAAGGGTTCAACAAAGCACTTCACAAAGGATCTTATCATGCATGTAAAATACACATGACCGTTGCAGATGAAGTGTGCAGGCAGTGATGGAGTGGGATTGGAATGCATGTACTTCTGCGAGACCTTTTTTCCTGTGGTAGCTGAAGATAAAAGATGGAATCCACCAGACCATTCTCTTTCTTCATCATCTTCACTAAAAGCAAATCTCACTTCACGTGTGGAGCGGCCCAGAAAGGCCAGTGCTGATGAAGGGCCTCACGCAGCGCTGCGCTGAAATAAATAGGCAAGACCACCGTGAGGACGTCGGCCGATGGATTTTCAGACGCGATGCTTGTATCATCCATGCCTCTGATATCCTATCTGTCTCGGTGTCAGCCCTCAGATACTCATCTGAGATGAACAGCCCAGACACAGTGGCCTGTAATAGTTCTTGGAGGCAGTGGGGCTTTTCAATCACACCTGAGCGCCATCGCACAATACCAAGCGTTGGCAAAATTATTTATCCGCTCACCGATGTTTCATGGCTTGGACGTTGAATTCATTTTTTTTGCCGTTCACCTTTCCGTCCTTTGTTGAAGTTCCACTCAGAACCTTGTCGGAGGTATCCAATTTGGCAGGTCAACAAAGTTTTGTGTTTCATTGTCTTGGCAAAGAGATGCAAAGCAGAGCTTAAACCGCCGAGGACATGACTCAGTCTGTTCTTCAACCTTCAGCCTGTGTTTGGTTTACAGCTTACTCATTGTCATTAAAGTTTCCTATTCGGACTTTTCCAACCACAGTCTTCATTAGCAGCAGAGCTGAAATAATTTAAATTTCTATAAAATCTTGACTGAATATGGATGCGCTGCTTGGCGTCCAAAGGCTTTGAGGCCGATGTGAAATAATCGCATGAAGTTTCAAGTACTTCTTGTGAGTTCCTATCAGGCGGCGTGAGAAATGATCTGTGAGAAAGCAACGTATCAAACAGGAAAAAATGTTACCATTCCCACCAGAGAGAGTGCAACAGTTCGGGGTGTGTTTCCTGTGGGACCTGGCAAGTTTGTTTCATTGCCTATAAATCCATAAAGGGACCTGGAAATCTGATATAAACTGTAACCGCTGTAATTTGCAGGATTTAATGAAAGCAAAAATAGAAAACAAAGACCATTACTGCCGTATGTGATATTGAAGTTGAGGAGGGAATGTGGGTTTCAGCATCCTACGCCGATCGCAATCCGCCCCGCTTCGATACACACTCTCCATCTCTCTCTGTTTAACAATACATTTTAGAAATGTAATATAGCAGTCTTTACGCTAAAAAAAGAATCCACGAGTTGCAGTCTTAAATGGCTCCAACGGAGCAGCAAACTGTAGCGATAACTGTTCATTTCAATTGACTCAACAAGGCAACACGAGGAGCAATAACGCTATTGTTTAAAAACCCACCTCGACAACTTGAAGTCGATATTTTGAGAGGCTGTAGCTCCCGCCAGATAAAAGGCCACACACTGCAAAGAATATTATAGTTGTTGCCACCGACATATTCAACTTCAATGGGGCTCTTCCTCACCCACCACTAGGGGTGCAGCTGTGTACGTTCCCTCATGTCAAGAACGCAACTGGCACCCTTTTATTAATGGCGAAGAAAAAAAAAAATGACAGTCGCCCCACATTTATTTATTTACAAGGCGTTTTATTTTGTGAATCAAATAAATTGCAGCATTTTCTTGTTGACTCAGTGAGAATACATTTTACTCTCTGGCATCACGTGTCAAGTTCGGACCTAAAACATCTCTATTTAACGTGAAACATGTCCATTCCATAAAGCCTTTGAGTCCATTTGTTTTTCTTCTTTACTTTCAACGGCGAGACCAAAGTCCAAAAAGCCGATGCTAACCCCAGCCAGGATGACGCATACAGAGAGAGCAGATGTTTCGGATCTACCAGATTCATGCCAGCTTTTCAGTGTTAGACATATATTACGTTTCATTTAATATAATCTCTGAGTATATAATCTGAACTTTATTTAAAGCTTTGACACTAGAGTTTCATCTACAGTACTTTAAATATGTGGTAAGTTGCATCGCATACGTGATCAGAATAAAATAGAAGAGTTTGCCGTGTTTGGTCCAGAAACTCCAGTGTCTTTGCATGTAATTGTTTCCCTGTGGGAAGACGTGCTGAGCTTATGATGTTAGCAATTTCAATGTGAGGAAATTTCAAGTCGTTTTTTTCAGGCAACTCTTTTACAACTGTTGTATTAAAGCAGCACTTTCTTTTCCTCAGGGAGGACTGGTACCACAGAGAGCTATAGCCTTCGACTGAAAGTAGAAGTTGATGGACTCAGAATCATGTACATTCATTGCATTTAAAAACATTCTACTTTGGTCTGAGAGAAAGAATACAAACACGGCGGGCTGCTCCCAGTTTGCATTACTGACGAAACCTTGCGTGACGCTAGGACTTGGACGGAAAAGACAGCAGGAACCACACCTACCAAGTGTCCTGTCATTTGGGAATGAAAACCAGAAACAGAGGAAGGCAGGCCTTCATCATTTAAAAGAAGATGGGGAGAAAATCCTTTCTGTGGTCCTCTAATCTATTGAATCACGGACCGGGCGATTGTTAATCCTTTCCCTTCTGCGTGAGTGTCTACATGTGTCTCTTTATTAGACTAGATTGCAGTAAAATCAGGGCGTGACGGTCCAACCCTGCCTCATTCTCCACTGCAACTTTGAAGTCAGGTCAGGAATACTTGCCCTCGCGTTTGACTGGGTAGCAGCGAAATGTTGCTCTGCCTCCCAGTGTCTTAGCTTCCAGAGACATTTGAAATCAGAGGCTGCCGTGCCCCCTGCCACCGATAATGTGAGGCCGCGCCGCCTGATTTTGAGGGAAATCTTTGAAATGGTAATAGGGCTGAGGGAAGCATCATCTTTCTCTCCGAGAGGGTAAAGGAAGCAGGCAGACAGGAGAAAGGCAGGGGTTTTCGGAAGCAGCACTCTGGGTCAAAAGATGTAATGATGGGCTGGGATGAGCTGGGGTTTGCCGGAGGATTACCGCCTGTCTTCATGGCCGGCGCAGTTCTGCGAAGCCGGTGTTGCAGTCCCCACAGAGCAGATTTTCTCTCACTGCTGATATTAAAATGGAAAGGCAGCATGTGTGCTGTAATGGTCTGGGAGCCTGTGACTGTGGAAAACATTGGTGAAAGGGAAGCAAACAATGAACTACATGCATTACCGCGACGCTCTACGCTCCATCAGATTATCCAAAATGGTGAGAAAAGATAAACAAAAGTTACATCTATATCCCGATATAATCCACTCAGTCTATCATTCATAGGCGGGATTGGTTATTCTCATGCCCAGTTTTCTCTCCGGTTCAGTGTCTGAATGCAAAATACGGAATGAGGGCGCATTTGTTTGTTAGAGCTGGGTTTTGTGTGGAAGATTTCCGAATCCCAGACCTAAGAATGAAAGTGTCATTGCTAAAAGAGGCTTATTTATTTATTTATTCATTATTTTATATCTTATATATAGATTTTTTTTTCATTTAGGCTTTAGCAGGATTTAATGAATTGATCGTTTATTTATTTATTTATTCTTTATAATATATATTTTTGTGACTTAAGTTGTGGAAAATATGAGTGAAGCAGGATTATATGAATTGGTTATTTATTTATTTAGATTAGATGACTTTAATAGTCCCACAATGGGGGAATTCTTATTTAATGAATTATTCAACTTAAAAATAAATAAAATTAAAATTCTCTTTCGCATACAGCCCCATAAAAAAACCTAAAACACTGGCAATGCCAGACACCCACATGTTGCATGACTTCTAATTTGGGTGAAAACACCCTTCCATCCATCCAAATCCAGACCTGTTCCGTCTGAAGCGAGTCTTGACAGTAGCAGCGCTTTAAAGTGATGCTCCCTTCAAGAGTGCCGATAGCGGGTGGAAGAAGCCAGCCAGGATAAAGTCAGCGTACCCAGGTGCCAAAGAAAACCACCTTTAAACTTTGATCTATGCCATTCAAATCTCTGCACATCATTTGAAAAGAAATCGTAAAGTGCATACAGTTTGGTGCGAAGAGTCCGGTGGATTAAGATGTATGCTGCCTTTGGCAAAACTGTGTTGCCAGCAGCAAAATACATATTTTATAGAGAAGGTGATTGGATTGGTCAAAAGATCTCATACAATATTCATCACCAGGAAAACAGATTTAATTCATGTCAGAAGCAAACCACCCATTGCATAGATGATAGTATTCCACTATCTATAATCCTCCCGAACAATACCTAGCAGCGGTTAGCAAGGAGCGCTAACATGTTAGCACAGGGTTGCAAATTCTCTCGGAACCGGTGTAAAACTCTCACAACACACTTACCATATATGCAAGCGTCAGTTACGTGAACCGTATCGTTGGGGAAAAAATCTGGGCAGAAATCTTGATGTTTAATATCGTCCCCCAAAAACATCTCAATATATTTGAGGATCTATTTTTTCCCCTTTTTGCCCTACAGTTAGGCTGCGTCCAATTCCTCCCCGAAACACTAGCACTTGGTTTTGAGCGCCCTCCACTATGAAGTGCCCTCCGACAACAAAGTGAAGTGACTGACGTCCCAATTCTAAGGGAAAACACTTCATGACATCACGCATAAAGACAAAGTGTCATTGGCTGCACTGCTGTGTTTTGTTTCCTGCATATTCAGCGTTGGAGACGTTTTGCCAGCTCCAACGTTTTTGCAACCTCTTGCATTGGCGCTAAAAATCTCACTTGGTTTGGCTAACCGATGGCGAGGAAATGTTGCGGTGATAGATCTGTTGGAGGTATGAGGATGTCAATGTTAGCCTGGATGCCAGCTGACTGCTGTTTGTTAAGAAGAAATAAAAACATATGTTGTACATACTGTACGCGTTGTATTGTTCATGTTGTCGGACACGGTAGATGGGTCGCTAACTTGTGATACAAGAGAAAGTAAACATACTGAAGAGTAGTCCTCGCTACTAAAATGTCCCTGTTGTCCGATCCAGAATTGTTTTTCTACAAAGTGGTGTCCTGGAAATCTATCCACACTTCATATTCCCACTTCATTTCAAGTCAGCTCCGGATCTCCCTGGGTTTGAAGGGATCATTTCAAGTGGTGAGTACCCTCGGTCTTAGGAGTATTGGGACACACTACACCTACACGTGAACACGCAGACCCCTGTGTTAGGGTCAGAAACAAGTGTTAAACGTGAGAAATGGGACACGGCCTTATTTTCTCACGGCCTTATTCATCAGCTGTGACACTTCATCATCATTATAACTTAATAGAATACATTAATAGAAACAACACAGTGACTCAAAAATAGTGCTCTATTTAGCTGGGATCAATCAAAAGCAGGATTAAAATATGAATTAATATGCACTTATACAAGTAAATGTACATGTAAATCTAAAATATGTATGTAAACATGTAAATAAAGAGTTGTATGTAACATAAACGTGATAAAAAATGCATTCATTCTCATTGCTTCTTCACATAATAAGTAGTGTTTCGCTGTATATTGTTTTCACTTGTTTCCCCAGTGGTTTCTGCCCTGCTGCATGTGTTTGGAAAATCCTCATATATTGAGACATCACAATGGGAACAAAGAAACTTAATATTTTTATACACGGCAAGGATGTGACAAGTGAGCACACACACCCTTGAATGTGTGTGTGTGTGAACTATTGGGAGTGGAATGAAATTCCAAACGGCTTTTTTTGATCTTCAAAGTCCCAGCTGGAGATGATGTCAATCTGTCAGCTAATGGGCAAAGCTCCTCACCTTTTACCCAGCTTACGGCTCCTTAAAAACCAAAAAAATCTGCTTCCCATCACCATTTCTCTCCGGCTTTTGGCTGGATACAAAGTGAGCTCACATCATAAACATCTTCATTCTGTTTGATTGCCCTCCAAATAAGTCAAACTGTTCAAACAAGCAGAGAGCACTGCTTCACTGCCCCCCATTGTCTGGCTTTGAGCTATTGACGCTGCACTCCACGATTTATTATAGGCACCTTTCCCAAGTGACCGATAAGCATTGTGATGGATGCGTGATTTTACTGTGCCAAAATGGCTTTATCTCTCTCCTCCAAGCGACTATCTCACCCGAGTTGATGAGCTGTGCTTCTTCTCATCCGTCTGACTCCCTCTTTCCCTATTTTCTTTTGGAATTGCCGTGAGAAAGGGCCTATTTCACATTTGAAAAAAATCATTTTATTTATCCATTGATTTAGTTTTAAACCCTCTTTTGTCTTCCGTCACCATTTGTTCCAGCTAACATTAAAGTGACTTATGCCCCGTATAGTGAAAACTGTCTGCAGTTTTCTTGGTTCACAACATGGTTTTTGCGTTGAGGTTCGAAGATGAACTGCGACAAGAACAGCAGCACTTCGGCATCTCAGCATAATGTCATTCAAATACAATAATCCTACTGAAATTCCATTTCAATTCTGGATGAAATCTCTGTATCAAAGAGCATATTCACTTTTCCGGCGTCTCAAACTGATGAATAAATAATCCAGGCTCAGCGCCATAAATACGTCAAGTCCGTTTGGCCTTGTAACGTTTCTCCCCATTCTGCCTCTTTGGCACCTACTTTTTAAACCATCCATCCGTCCATCCAACTCCGCCTTGCAACCCAGACAGAACCCTATTAAGCAAAATGTAAAAGAGCGGTTGCCAATGCAGTTTTATTGATTTCCTCGACTGTGCCAGGAGCTGCCCCAAATGGCCTCCACATATCAGAGAAAGAGGGATCATTCTGTTAAAGTAGATGATAAAGACTGAGCTTGAACGATGGTTTCTCCTTGAACAAGAAGCATCCGTTCATTTATTTGTTTGTGTGTTCTTTTTTCTGTTTGTTGTTGCTGAAGACTTTGCCACGCTCTTGACACCAGCTGAAGATTCTATTTTGGGATACTGTATTGGGACCACATGTTCCAGCTGGTTTTATTCCATGTCCCTTATGTGAGGACACTGTGACTCATCACAGATGACTCAGCTCTATAGCACAGGCATTGCACTATAAATCATCCTTTTGAAAAGCTGTTTCTGGCCAGCTCTCATTTTTATTTCATTTTTATTCTGTCAAAATTCCTCTACCTCTTTCACCACTTTAATAATAAAACGTGACTTCCTTACCTATTGTGAAAAAAACAGCGATAAACAGACCCGTTTTGTCCTGTTAGTAGCTTACATTGAATGGGTCAGAATAAAATGGTTCAAGAAGTAGATGGACATTTTTGCTTCTTGCGATGTTGCCTGACCCAGTAGCTGTGGTGGGACAGACTTCTCTCACTCCACCTTCAACAGTTTAAGATCAAATGTTGAAATTCAGCTCAAAATGTTCCCTCCCATTTTGAAGCCTCTTCTTGTTTACACAAATTGGACTCTATTTACTCTACAGTTGAAATGACTCCTGAGATCCCTGGAAACAGATAAAAAGGCAAGATTTTAAAACTGGGTTAACAAGAAAATCTACTTTTAATATTTCAGTTTTCATCCCACTGCAAGCCACTCATCCTCCCTCGTCGCACCAATCCTCTCGATGTCCCACTCAGTGGTTGTCTTCCTCTTCTGCACATCCAACGTGCCTCTGCTTTACCTCTGTGCTCCCCCAAACCTCTCCACGTGATCCGTCCCCCTCATTTCTAATCTTGCCGACCTGCTCCCACTCTCTTCATCGCCGCCCTTGATCTCAGCCTAAATAATTTTTCACCACCACTACTCCCTTCACTCGTCCATCAGTTTTCCAGACCGTAAAATCCGCGATTAAATATGGACAAAACACTGGAAAAAGCCATCAGAAAAACTCGCTCCTTGTCTATTTATCATTAGGAAAATGATCTAAAACCTCTTCGTTCTTCATCTCCCCTTCTGCTCTGACACTCTGAACCCCAATTTCCAACTGTTTTCCAGCTCTCACACTGGAGCGAGAGCCAAAAGGGAGTGTGTGATTTGTGAATCGAAACATTGCCGTCATCCCTTCAACCTGCCAGTGCCGCTTTTAAGCACCGCGTTCCTTTAAACAACAAGTTATTTGCTGACTCATCTCTTATTATCTTCCCTTTTATCAACCCCCAAAAGTTATAATCAACGTTAACTGGAGAAACGTGTAATTCACAAGTGTTAAATTTGGCTGCTCTTTAACCGTATCTCCACCCTGATATAAACTTCTCTCTGGCGGAGTGACGCTGCATGGTACTTAGATCTCTAGCCATGGGAAACAGTGTTTAATGATAAAATGCTGAAGGCGTATATTATCCACCCTCTCTTTCTGCTGGGTGTTTATTTACCTTGGAAAAGAATGCGGTGTGACTCCCTTTGCTCCGGGGCCCAAGTTTCCCTCGCTGTGGAGGCGATGAGCTTCAAAATTCAGCGGTGTTAAAAGAAAGAGGGAACAGAATGGAAGTCTGCGCCCCTTTATTAAACCTGCATCTGTTTATCTCTAGTCAGAGACTCCTGGGTTCAGATGTTAAACGCTTTGAAGCCGTTACCGCAGAGATGCAAAGCGAACTTGTCTACAGATAAATGATAAGGAATAGATGTGATCGGGATTCCTTTGTCGACACCATTGGCTTTTATTACTTGGATCACTGCGGATGAAAGTCATTTATTGAAGAGTGTTTTAATGAACTGTGTTTTGGGAAATCAGTCAAGATCGCTCACTGTCAAACTGAAACCTGACTAATGGAATGGCAGATGTATTGTTAAGTTGGAGAGCGCCTATTAAACATGAATACACTATTTATATGACCTGTAGTTATGGTGTGAACAACACCATAGACATAATGGTACTTTATAGTGATGAATTCCTGGTTAATATTTTGCTAATACTGATGATGCATCCAAGTTTTTTTTTTTCAAATGAGCAGTGTACGAGTAAACAAAAAACAATATATATATATATATTAAAAAAATATATATATATATATTCACTGAAAAAACGTCTCACCACTGCCATGTAAAGTTTCCCTTTCACTGGAGCTGCCACTCTTCACTGTCACAGATCATTGCTAACACTTCCTCTCCACCCTGCCTGCACTCTCCTCTTCACCTCCCATGATAATCCAATCAATAGTACAACAATAACAATAGTACTTATATTTCAAGTACAGTTTCCTAGTGGGCTCATGTTAAGGACCCTTTGCAATATTCCTCACGTAGACTTTATGATGCTGTTCTTAGCACTCCTTCGCATGAAGTTTTTTTTTTCACTTTTTTTCTTCTCATAGGATTATGATTCATTGAATTACTCGCAAGTTGAACATAAGGTATGTTGAGACTAATACAGCAGTGGGGATCATACAGCAGCTCTATGACACACAATGGCAGCCTGTTTCAGTGGAAGAGTAACATAAATAGATCCTCCTTTCAAAAAGCTTCTGTAGTGAGAGGTGTTGATGTCTGAACTCTGGTTCTCAGCTCTCACACGCGAGGAAAATTCCTTCGACATAAAGGTGCCATATCGTGTTTTTCATCAGGATTCACAATGGATTCAGTTTATTGGAGGAGTTTGGGGGATTAAACAGGACATGGATGGGTCAGTGGGACGATGGCCAGCGGACACAGCTGAAGGGGCAGCTGTGAGAATGACATGAAGTGGATTGGTGGTGTAGAATGAGGAATGGAGGGAGGGCACGGTTCCCTGACAGCCACTAGACTCGCAGAGGAGGTTCTCTCCAGGCTTGACAGATGGAGAGACAAGGCTATGCCCTGCTGGAGGAGTCGCGTAAGCGTGAGCGCGCAGGCACATCAACAAACTTTTTTTTGCTTTATTTTTAAAGATATGTATTTGAATTTGTATTTTTGAATGTCAAAATGACGAATTAAAGGGAAGCACAGAGCACCTGTGAGAGACAAACCTTCTGAGAACATGGTTTAAAGCCAGCTGGGAGTCTAAGGATGAAAAGTGGTCAAGATGTGAGACAAGCGATGAAGCTTGTCGAGACAAGAGGAAGACTGAATCTGATGACCGTGTGTCAGCTCTCTTGAGACTCCAATCTTTTCTTTAGTGTCTCTTGTGTGTTTGAACCTGCAGTACTCGTGGCAGAACAATACATTGTGTTTTACCGAACTTTAAAATTAGACTAAAGTAAACTGTGCATACTGTTTTTCTGTTTGTTTTTGTTTTTTAAATGAGGAAAGATGTTTCATTCCAAGGTCATGCAGGATGCTTGGTCTCATCTGCTCTGCTCCAAAGTTGATGGTAAAGATTCCACGGTCACGGAATATGAATTCCAGCATATGCACCATGCTTAATGCATAATTACAGAGGCGTGGGGTTGGTATTCAGATTAATAGGTCGAGATGAGCGTGTTCATCACATTCGCCTGTTTCCATCAAGACATTCCTTGGTGCAGACGGGTGACCAGTTCGAGGGGAAGATCAGAATAAATGACAGTCGAGGCATGACGAATCCTTCCTCGCAGAACAGAGAGGTCATTCACTGGTGCGATTGGTGTGAAAGTGATGCAAATCGTATGCCGTGGTCACTTAACCGCAAAATAATTGAAACAAATTGGGGGCTGAATGCTGCAGGGCAGGATCACCGCTTTATAGAGAGATGAAACAGTCATAAGAGCAGGTTAAATGTTCCTAAATTAAAGGGGAAATGTGCTTTTTTCTATGTTGTTTGTGTGTGCGCTTTGTTTATCCTACTTTGTGGGCACCAGTTATTGATGAAACACTATCATTGTGAGGACCATATGACAGTGTAGGGACATTTGGCTGGACCCCATGAGGTTAAGACTCAATTTGAGGATGAAGTTTGCTTCAGAGTCCTGGTTAAGGAGAGCCATTTGTTTTGGTTGGGTGCAGGGTAAGAGGTTCTGTCAGTGAGAGACCTCACAATGTCCCCAATAAAGAGTTCATAAAGAAGTGTTCATTCACCGACTAAGAGTTGAAAGTCACTCTTCCAAAAGCTTCTCCCCATTGGCTTGAAATTAACTGAGTGATATTTAAAATTTAAGCAAGTGAATTTCGAATGTCCTCATCTGTCTTCAGTGTGGCACAGTTTTTTTTGACAGGTCCGAAATGAGATTTTCTCTTATGTTGGCACATAAATAAACCAACGGAAATGTATTTCTGAATAATCCAAGTTCCCATTATGCGCCCACAAATCCACGAGAGCCATGTTGTTTACAAAACGCTCTCTACATTTGACGTATAATTGATGTTTAAGCAGGAGCTCAGACATGTGAAAACTGATGCAAATTCACCATTCAAGGCTGCATCGCTAGCGTGGAGTATCCTTGGCCTCCTGGTGAGCTTTCAACACGCTGGAGTGAAGATGACAGAGCAAAGAGAAATAATGGACATTAAACAAGGAGGTGGAGTTGGAGAGGCACATGAAGGGAGGACTGAAATTACGCCACTTAAATTGATTATACGAACTTCAGGGCTGCGTTTTGTCACACTCTCCTCGCGGCGACTGACAGCGTTTTCCCACCACATTCTCTCGCAGTCAAGATATGTTGGTTCTTTTCTCAACGCTCTTTTTTTCTTGCTATTCCCGTCCCATCCTCTTATCTTCTTAACTGTCACTGCTACCCAGCATCTATGGACTTCACATCCCTCTTCTAAACCTTCCACGTTTATTTGTCGATAATAAGCAGCAATGCTTATTTCCACATCTAGATCTGGGTGATGGACTGGAAAAGGTAGGCGGCAGGAAGAGATGAATCGGGTGGCGAACTTTTGGAGACTTACAACAGTACATGCATCTGAAATACACTGTTGTTTGTTCTCTGACTGAAACAAAACCCAGTATCCCACTCTGTCTAGCAGGCAGATAAAGGGTTAAAAGCAGTCAGTGTAGATGAGGTATCATGAAACAGTATTGCAGGGCTGATGAAACAGTGTCCTAATTTTCAGAGGCCAATAGTTGGCGCTCTTAGTTTGGAAATGATGTGAGGTTTCATTGGGTTTGTTGTTCAAGTCCAAACATTTTACAGTGCCCTCTGGTGGCCTCTGAAAGTCAGAACACTGTCTCGTGAAACTTCACCAACCCTTCAATACTGTGTCATGAATCTACCCATCACTAGATCGCAGTGTCGAATGTGTAATTCAAAAGTTTTACCAAATGAAAAGCATTTATCAGGAACAATATGGAATCCAATGGCTTACACCCACAGAGATGCTTCATGCTAAAGTAGCCAGCTCACGCCTGGAGTGTGGCGGCATCACACCCAAAAAGTTGTGCTTGGATAAAAGTAAAATAATAATAATAATGAGTGAATGAAACTTCAAATGAAGAATTCAAAGGCACTTTATTTATTATGTATGTATTTATTCCAAGTTCATTTCTGTTGTACTTCCTGGTCTGATGATGACAACAAAATACATTTATTCAACTTGAACAAAACTTCACTTCAAGTTTTCCGCCCCTGTACACATAATATGAGGTGTATTATGAAAAGCATGGAGTACTGTTAGGTCATTCACAGTTACAGAAGTGACTCTCTGAAGGCATAAGTGAACGCTCGATGATAGATTTCAGAGCTACATATGTTGTACAATGTACAATGTCGAACTGCTATTCTATCCGTGGCCCGCTTGATGTGGTTCGGGTCTGAGATCGTTCATCCTTCCATCGACTCGAGAAACAACTGTGCTCCGCCATACTTCAAAATGCGTGCCCATCGATACCATCACAGCTGGCACCAGTCTGTGTGCCTTGACTCCAACGCAGTATACTTTCCTTCATCACAAGACTTGTAGCGTTTCTGGGTCCAACCCTGCCTTGTGTGTATTACGTTAGTTAGACATTTTCACGCTAATCCCTCTACTCTAATTTGGATTAGCTCGAGGGCCCGTATCATTTCCAGTTCAGTGCTAAAAAGATCTAGTCGGATCAGTTTAAGGGTGATTAAATTGGACAATGCATATTGTATTGTGTTTCCCAGCAGCGCTCAGAACGCCTCTGAACTGAAGCAAACTTCTCATTTGAGCGATCAAGGTCGGAAGGAGGAGGTAGTATAAGAAAGGGTTTGATGAAAAGCAACGTATAATACTGCTCCGCCAGCCATCTAAGACAAGAACATTTGCAAGATTAGACTGGATTTCTGACCTACTACCCTTTTCTAACCTCATTTTTTTCATCTTCAAAGGCCCAGATATGCCACCATATTTCTTCCTCCCTCTCAGGGAACACTCCCCCGACATCCGCTCTCTTCCGTTTTACGTGCCTTTTCTTTTTTTTTTTTCTCCAGTTTTTGTTAATGACTTGTTTTCCCGACTGCAACCCTTTTCCTCAACCTGTTTCGCCGTCCTGCGCTATCTTTGTTCTCCCACCATATGCTGCTCCAGTAGAGCGCCATTTGATGGGGCCTGGATGGAGCGTGGTGGAGTATCAGCACCGCGCAGCAGCGCACCCAGGAGAGGTTGTCAGCGGAAGAGACAGGCCGTCTCACATTAAATATCATCTGACACCTAATCTGCTCCACCTTCTGTGGCTGCGATGGGAGGAATCGGATGGAACTGTTACCCCCGCTTGCAAACGCCGCCTCCGTCTTAAACCCTTTGGTTTCG
Source organism: Synchiropus splendidus (assembly GCF_027744825.2). Lineage (NCBI taxonomy): Eukaryota > Metazoa > Chordata > Actinopteri > Syngnathiformes > Callionymidae > Synchiropus > Synchiropus splendidus. Next base: position 4,521,290 of record NC_071345.1, on the reverse strand, counting down.
TGTTGGAAGGAAGTGAGACCTAATTAATACATCAAATGCTTTTCTCGGCACGTGTTCTTTGAAAGAGACTTTTAGCTCCGGCTGTGGAGTAATTACCCAACAAACCAGTCATGTTTATTTTAGTCTCCACCACTAATCTACTCTACTGAGATTAAGATCACAATGAGTCGATGAAGATGGCTAATTTAGCTATGTGAGAAAATGAGCTTTGGTTAAAGGTCAGATTTCCAGAAACAACAAAGTGCATTCACTGTTTGCTGTATCTAATGGCAAAAGCAACACATTCTCACACCCATGGCGTCATATGTTGACATTGGGAAAGTTGTGTTTTGCATCCTATACTGAAGAAAAAGGCAGCCTCCAGTGTCAAATGTTGACGCACTGGGAGCTCGACAAGTGAAAAAAAAGCTATGGGATGGTGCTTCATTCATTCTATGTTTAAGATGGTGTCAAAGTCCACCCATCAAACGGCCGTGTGTTTTACTCATGGTTAGTCAGTCACTAAGGAGGTGAGCCACATAAGGGGTTGTAAGCAGCAACTGACATCCAGTGTAATTCGTACATTCCCGCACCACCACCTCGCCCAGCACTGCAGCATGTGGTGCTCCTCATGAGTAAAATGGGTTGCTCCCTGTGGAGCACAATCCACGCCACCCCATCAGGAACGCTACGCGGGTAAATTTTCCCCATCCATTGAAACACCTACAGTGTATGTGTAACATTCAACGTCGAAGGCTGCCTTTTTCGTCAGTTTAGGACGCAAAAGTCCACTTCCCCAACAATATATTACACCGTGGGAGTGAGGATGAGTTGGCGAAAGTTGTACCAGGTGCGAACGTGGGCCCGCCACTTGCAACACATCCTTACTCCCATGGCGTAATACCTGTACATTGAAATTGGGAAAGTGGACATTTGCATCCTGCACTGCCACCGAAGGCAGCAATCGGCATTGCATGTTGACGCATTACCATCGTAATTGAAGCACACGCTCCACCTTCCGCAGCATATCCTGACGCCGTGGGCAGCACGTAAAAGAAAGATGTGCTTCGGTATGGGTAAGCCATGGGATGGTGATTCTTTCGGCCATGCGTTTCAGACTTCCTCAAAGGGCCTAACATCCACAGCTCCAGCCCTTCGAGGACCGAGTTGAAGATCCCTGCGCTAGAGGGAGCTGTGGGAGTTGACTACCTCAGATACTGGGGTGTGAGGTGGATGACACTCTAGACAGGTATGAGTCTTCAAACACATCTGAAAATATAGAGTCACCAACGATGTTGCACACAGAACAAAACTGGGGTACGACTTGGAAACTGACACAAGGAGGATATACAATATATGGTTTCTTTTAAGCTCAGCAATGAGGCCATGAAAACAGCCTTTTCTCCGTGCAGCATTGCACAGCGGTTCTCAGCCGATGTAGCTGCAAATTGAAAAATGAATGGAAAGTGACACGTCTCCTGGAGAATTCAACCCAATAAAATTGGTTTTCAATATGAAAACTGCAGAGAGATGATGACGTGAATCGGGCTCAGGCACGCTTTTAATTTCTCATTTATTTCAAGATAATGAAACAGCGAGTCCTTCGGGGGTTCAACTGCTTCGGTGCAAATGAAAAAATCAACAAATGTAGAATCAATATAAAAATAGATCGAGATGTTCTTAATGGAGTTGTTTTAAGTGTGGAAGGTGCATATTTGTTTTAGATGTAGAAAAGGTGTTCGTCCAGGCTAAAGAAGTATGTCAGCAAGCGCAACAACAACATGCCCTCAAAACCCAAAGACCCGTGACAGAATTGGGCTCTAAATAAAGCCCCGATCGTTCTTTCCGTCGTGGAAAGGTTTGAAGTATGAATCTCCAGAAGCACTCAGAGTGCTTGCCAACCGGCCATCCACTCTGTCAAACAAGTCTCCCAAACCCCCCTGGGAGGCTACACGACCTGAGGAGCATCAGTGTCTCGGAGTTCATAACAATGTGAACCGACCCTGTATCTCCGCCATTTGTTTCTGCCACTTTTACACTGACAGACTCGCGCTCCATCTCTTGGAGGGAGTCTGGCATTCTTACACCTCATCCATCATTAGTCGCCCCCCTAGCAAGTGGAGATCGTCCATCCCTCTCCCCAGCTGCCTCCGGCACTCTTGTGTGGACTGCGGCGTGAATCCACCGAAACTGCCTTTGCCCTAGGAGCCCAGTTACGCTTTTATCTTTCATAATTTTCCTTGAGCTTTTCTAAGTATCAACTTTGAGGCAAGCGAAAATGCAAATAGCGGCAAGTGCAGTTGACACACAGGAGTAATGCCTTGGACTAACACATTAACTCAGCCAATCGGAAAAACATACTGCTATTAAATGTGGAGTCTCCTGACAAATTGACTAGTTGCATGGTAAAAATGAGCTCCATTTGTCGTCTCATTCACACAAACACACCATGAGCTTTACTGTAAGAGCAGTGCTGTTATTGGAAGTGGGCTTTTCTTGTCCCTGGAGCAACAGTAATCCCCGACAACAATAATCTTCGCTACGACCACTGCTGACCTTGGACCTGCTGTGCAGCGAGCATCAAAGCTAAAATTGGAGAAACCGCTGAAATATGGCACACATTCACCCCTTTTCCGCTTGGTACTCAACTTCAAGTGAAACTGCTACTCACCGCTGAGTTACATACATGGCTTGGTTTATAGGTGTGTGTTTGGGCCTCGTGTGGAAAGAGTGGGGGCTCTTGGCTCGTGTCGCAGGTTGTTAAATCATTTCACATTATACCAAAGTGGCACTAGTGAAATGTAAACGTCAGTTGGAATGAGTTGGTCCAGGGGTAGCGAGAATAATATGGATTTTGATTCATGCACTGTGTGTGTGCGTGTGTGTGTGTGTCCGATATATTGCACTTGAAAGAAGAGAAGGCATTCTAACAAGCCAGACTTTTAACAATATATGAAATGTTGTTATTTAATGTAACATCAAAACTCCTGATGGCAACTGAAATGGCATACTATCACGAACAATAAACTTATTTTTAATTGTCAAATATTTTTTTTATATATTAATATTAGTGGTGGGACTTCAACAAGTTAATCGCGATTAATACATTTATCGTAATTAATGCGTTAAAATACTTAAATCACCTTTAGTCCTTTTAATTTAATTTAATGTAATTGAAGAGTTTGCTCTCCAGACAACAGGGAACCTTTGTCAGTGCAGGAGTTCCTGCTCCACTGATCACACTGATGCACAAGACACGTGGCAGCTAGGATGAGAACAACAACAACAAACATGGAGGAATCATCCCTGAACAAAAGCAAACAAAAGCATCTGTTTGCTTTGGTTCAGGGAGGTTTTTCACTACACTGAATGTACTTGAAATTCTTATAAAATGTACTTGAAATTCTTATAAAACTGAAATTCTTATACAAATATTTTCAAGACATTAAAAGAGCTTTAGCTTAAATAAGGTGATATAAAAACTTGAACATAGCCACCATCGTGATTTATTGTGCTCCTGTCAAACTGATGCCAAATAAACTATATTTTGTTATTTAAATGTATGTATGGGTCCATCATTAGTTACACTAATATACCTCTATACCTCTCTATAATTCTCTCATTAATTCTATATTTTGTTTAATTGAATCCCACCCCTCATTGATATACTTACACATAAGATATTATATTGTTTTTGGCTTTATATATGAATTCTTCATCAGACTAATGAGCCTGAGTGAACACTGGTGAAGTCCCTTAAATGCTGGATGTTAAACTAAAATGGTGAAGAATTCCAGCGACCTTTGTTTAAAAGCTTTTCAGCTTTTATTGAATCCTGCTGGCTTCTATCGTAAAGTGCATGACTAGGTGGAAGTCATTTTATGAAGACCAGAAGCCATGACGCTGTTCAGGATCAAAAGTTTCTGATGGTAGTTTTTAAACAACCTTATTTGCATATATGTAGCTCAGCAATTGTTAGTGAGTTCACATGAGCACACATGTCCATTGGTGCCACTGATGCTTGAGCAGGGATATGCTTCCTGTCCCTCCTGACACGCCACATATTTGCAGCAGGTTGGAGCTTTTCAGCGAGACACTGGATTAGCGAGGGCAGGCGCTCACGCCGCGCGAGCAGGTGATGATTAAAGGCTGACCTTATGCTTCATTAGTGGCAACTGGGACATTTCACCGCTGGGCTATGAATCATGCACGGAAAAAGCAGCCGCTCGGGAATTGTTACCTAAGTGATGAGGTGAGAGGTGTAAATCAATTGCGCAGTTGACCTGCTGATGGAGTGGAAGACAGCAGTGAGGTGCCAAAAGAAGATGGAAAGAAATCTGATGATCATGACTGAGCCACTTTGTCTCATGGGTGTTACGACACGAGACGTCCTGAGAAACCTGTGAAATTTAAAGATGTGCCAGTTTAATCCATCAGATTGGTAGCATTTTTTTGTACACAAAAACCCTCCAACCAACGGAAGAGGCGAAATAAAGACGCCCGTACCAGTGGCGGCCACTACAGCAGCTCTTGCTCTTTGTGTTTTTTGTTTGGTCTGCTCTTATATTTTTGTCTTTTTTTTTTATATGCCAGACCCAACCTGGACAGTGATTGATTACATGCTAACTCCATGTCAGTGATGCGACTGTGCTGGTGGTCGCCTGTTCCCTAGACGGGGGAGTCGCGCTGGAACTGGGCGCCGAGTGAGGTGGGTGCGACGACATTGACTGTCTGTCAATGTGGAGTCACTGCCCAGCAACGTTCGCAACGACATCCAGATGACGCGCTAGCAGAGCTAGTTACCATCAGTGGGACAGTGAGACACAATGCTAGCTAGCGTGGAGCCGTTTCTAGAACTCATCGTTCCTTCCTGCTCATTGCTATCAGGTTGCACAGTGGTGGACTTTGACTAGACTCACTGTACATTGTTGGGTATTTGTTTTTGTTTATTTCAATGTATTGTTTTTTAAAAAAATGCATATTCCATTCTTTTGTTATGATGTCCATTTTTATGTTTCTGTAGTGCTGACTATGTGTCTATGTCTCTGATGTTCTAAGTTTGTCTGTAATGTGTGCTGTTGTCACAACCCAAATTCCCCCTTTGTGGGAAGAATAAATCAGAATCAGAAAACTATAGTAATCCCAAGGGAAATGATGTTCGCAACATGCTCTGTACACAACACAATAAAATGAAATGGAATGAAAATAATATAAATAAATATAAATAAAAATAATGAAAATCTAATCTAATCTAATATATAAAGTATATTTAAAAATAAAATGAAATACATAAAATATATATATAAAGTGTCTGCCATTTTGGCGCTAGAGAAATGGCCTCCGTACATCGCAACAGCATTTGCGGAAAGTGCTTAAAACATGTCCTGCTTAACATTTGTCCACAAAAACCATTTTAAAAAAAAGCTGTTGATGCTGCAGAGTTGGGAAGTGAAAGTCGTCCTCATTGGTCGATCTCCCTGGCTCAGATAAAACAATTAATCTTCCATCGAACTCTCCGGCCGAGAGCGAAGTAAGGGCTAAATGGCTCATTGAAATCTGCCGCTTTAATCGTTTCTTTGAGGCAGTATGTGCCAAATAAGTTGTTGATGCTTCATTCCCCCTCGCCACTCGAAAAGGAAGAAACTCTTCTTAATATGTAGCTGAGGTCAGGAGACATTAGTTATTGAGGAGTGGAAATCAATAGCCAATGCAGTCCTTGACAGCGCGCTGAGCCGGCTGCTGCAGGCAGATCTGTGGGGGCAATGTAGCGGCTACAGGTGGAGGAGAAAATGGGAAGACCTTTTCAAATGTCTCCAAGAAAAAGGAACTTCCTGTTAACAATGATTTCTATAGATAAGTGGTTTTCCTGGCACCATCACCAGCGAAAATTAAACCTGCCCACCTTTTCCCTTCAGTCAGACTGAAACAAACTTTGCTCTTAAGAAACTGATGACAAATTTATGGCTCCGAATGAAAGAAATGTTTAAGTGTTCTTAAAAAGAGCTTCACAGATCCAGTCTTCTGCGCCTTAGCGGCTCTTGAACGTGTTCAATGCTTCAAATCGTCCATTCATACGTTGTTTAGCGTCATAAAATCTCACTGTAACAAAATGATTTAGCGTCTAGAAACCCAAATTTTATGTGAATTTCTCACGACTCTCCCCTGGACACATTCTAACCATATAATACCATATCATATTTATTTATAAAGCACCTAAAAAGATTGTCACGAAGACATTAAAAACATTAAATACATAAAATTTAACCCGATAAGTAACACTAAAAATTACTAAAAAGATCAGCTCTGCAGTTGTATAGAAGCCGAAGAGTAAAAGTGCGTTTTAAGAAGTGTTTTAAAAGTGGACAGTGATGGTGCCTGTCTAACATCGGGCATTCCATGGTCGGGGGCCACAGACTGAGAAAGCCCGGTTTCCTCTTCATTCTAAGGTCAGCGAAGGGTGTCCTGGTGTAGAAAACAAACGCCCGGCAAATGAATGCCGGGGGTTAAATAGTCATTGCTGATAAAAGCACTCATACAAAACATCTATTTACATATGTCTATACAAGCAGACACCAGATTCCGTTTCAATTTTGTGCCCACTTACCAGGACCTTTAAATGGAAATCAATGCACCGATTCCACTTGCAAGTGAATGGCAACTCTAAATGTCCCGTAAACACGGTGCCTGCGCGCCGAATGTGTGATTCCGTCAATTCAGGTGAGTCCCTGGAGGCTTGTTTTAATCGGCCAGACGCATAGCGCTCTCACAGACCTCCACACGGTTATAATTGACTCCATTGAGCAGGAACAGCGCGCTTCCTCTTGGCTCCAGTGCTAATTGGGTTCTGGACCTCTTTTTTTTTTTAACATGAAAAACATTTTATGGAGCAATTGAGAAAAAGTAGCGGCGCATAATTAGAAAAAGATGAGGGAATGAGGGATCCGCGCCACAGCGGCGGCACGATGAAAGATTTTTTTTTCCCTTCCCTCCACTCCCAACTGAAGAAACTATTTGCCGGGTGAGCGACGCGCTTGGACAAAGATGCTCTGTGTAAATATTAGGGGAACGTAAGGAAAGTAGCGAGTTTGCTGAGGCCTTCCAAATGAGGTCATCCCTAAGTGATTTTTAGGGGAGACGGGGCTTGTCTTAAAGAGTGATCGGACCCGCTCTGCGGAACATATGCTACTTCTTCTTCCATAAATCTGATCCTAATGGCTTGTTTGGCAGTTGTTGTTTTGACCCGTGTGTAGCGCATAACTGTTCAAACGCAGAGGTGAGCCAGATGTTTGGCCAGCACGTTTGCACATTAATAAACAGCGTGCACACATATGCTCACACGCTTGACATGCAGCGGGCGCCACGCGGAGGAGCCATTTATTTCCACGCCTGCTTGTTGGTATTTGTTTCCTAAACCAGCCACCGCCTCCTGAAAAACACGACGGTTGCAAGTAAGTGAAAGAGAAAATTAAGATGTGCCTGACAGATTGATTCCATTAGCTGTTTTAAACGATAAAAGCAACATTTTTAAGTGCTTCGCCTTCCTGAAATTTCACCTGTCACATCTGCCAATTAGCTGGCGCGATGCTAAAACCGTGTTTTCAACTCGGTAAAAAAGAAAAAAATCAGCACTAACCGTCACAACGCGTTTACCTTCCATGTGCTACTTTGTAAGTCGCTGCCCCAGTCAATTTGAGCAAGGCCCACACAGATTTGTGAGTTTTACCGTGTGTCTGTAAAAACTGTAAAAAAGGCCGCTCACTGGAAAAACATCATAAGAACAAGGTCACGCAGAAATAAAGCCTTTGTCTCCATTTGTTTTCAACATCGTGAAAATGCAGGAAGACACGCAGAGCCAAGTGTACTGAGCATCCTGTGTTGTCATGGATTCCACAGGTTAATGCAGGTGATTTCAAATGGCGGGCCAGGAACAATAAACAGTTTAAAAATATAATTATTTTTCCCCAAATTCTATGAGTAAGAGAGGTGTATGATAGCTCCTATTCAGATACTATTGTAAAATTACGCATTTAAGTGCGGAACTCTAAGCATGTTCACACCTCTCAGATGATGCCCCAGGCTTCTTCTTGCACACACACACACACTCAGGTTTGTATTGCTATCCTTGAGGAAACATTATGAGGTTTCTCATTACCTAATGCTTTCCCCAACTTCTCAAACCATACAACCCAAAGTGCTAACCTTAGCTAGGACTCTAAACTGAACGCAATGATAATGACCCAGTTATTTTGAAGTCTTCAATACTCAAATTCGGGATTAACCTTGTGGGGTCCGGCCACGAAGGCATAAGGTGCTCACAGGGACAGTGTTTTGTCAAGAATTGGTCCCCACAAGTAAGGATGAAACCTGGTACACAAACACTCACGCACTGTATTTGTGGGGTCCATTCATTGCCAAAATGCTTTCCCCGGCCTCCCACCCTTAACTTAGCCATCAAAAACAAATGGCCTAACGTAACTAGGGCTCGTAACTAAACTTAACTTAAACCCAGTACAAAATGACCCAGTTATTTTGAAGTGTTTCCCCTCAAATTGAGGCTATACTTTGGAGACACACTGTAAAGGCCCCACTAGGACATGCTTTCCCCAAAATTGGTCCTCACTAGGATAGATTTGCTTAAACACACTCAGACAAATCTACATTTGAGAAGCAAGTCTGTGAGACTGTATCGCTCTTCACAAAGTGTTCAGATCAAAATCAAAAGTGGTCAGTTTCATATTTCAGCACTGATACTGTGGTTCAGAAGCCTTGATGATGACTACTGTATGAATACAAACAAGAACATTGTTTGAAGCCAAATCTCCTTAAATATTCTGCAGCCTGATGCAGACAGTTCCTTCATGCACGGCTGATAACCAGAATCGTATTTACATGCAAATACGCTTCCGAGCTTCCTCTGATGTCTTGTATAGCCAAATAGGCTGGATTTTAGATGATTGTGTAACATTTCCAGCACAGCATAATCTTCACCTTATTTTACTTTTGTTGTATCAGAGAGGAGGATGCAGGGAGCCGAGGCGGCGACGAGGAGAGTGCAGGCACGGTGGGAATGGTAGCGATAAATGTCTGAATACCTGTCAAACTCCCTGCTATTTCAATTCATGTGGCCTGCAAGAGCTTTAAGAACAAGGTGACCAAGAATCAAATATAGAGTTGATCTGAAGAGCTCCAAAAATGACAACAGTGTGACACACAAAGTTGTTCAGCCTCCTCCAATACATTGTAAATACTTGCCATAATAAATTATATGACATTTGTTGACCCGGCTTTGTTATTTTTATTATTATTTGTGATGGGTTGATGCGGCTTCATGACCCAGTATCGAAGCGTTGATGAGGTTTCATGAAACAGTGTCCTGATTTTCAGAGGCCAACAGGGGTCACTGTCTGCTGTAAAATAGTTGGACTTGATCAACTATTTCAATGAAACCTCACATCATTTCTAAACAAAGAGCGCCATCTTTTGGCCTCTGAAAATTAGGAAACTGTTTCATCAACCCTGTAATACTGTTTCATGATACCTCATTCACCCATTACTAATTATTAGTGTTGTTGTTGTTATTATTTTTACATACAATTTAGTATAGAGGAGCAGCTCTCATGGAAACACACAAACGCACAACACAAACAGCAGAATGAAAATATCCTGGCAGCTGTATATAATGAACAAATGCAAATTCTATTTGAATGAAAGAGTGTTGAAAACACTGAATTGTACTGTATTCCCACACACTACGGAGCAGAGGTGTGGAGGAGCAGCTACCGACGTGTAACATTTCACCTTCAATACTCGATTTAATCTAGTGCTGATAATTGTCACGCATATGATGGAGTCCACTATTCGATGAGAAAAAAAAAGTTTTTCATCTGCAATTGTATATTCCATCTTTTTTTATTTTTGTTTTTTTTGCGCATTTTCGTTGTTCTTAATTATTTGTTTTCGATCCTCTCCACTGTGAGAGTTGTCTCACAGATATCATTAATATATAGTAGGAACTATTTGGGTCCTAGAACTGAGCCTTGAGGTACTCCACATTCTATGTCACTCTTCCTTGAGTTAACATTATCTATCTATCTATCACCCATTAACTTCTTTCCTCGCTGAATCACAGTTGTGTCATATTGTAATAACAAACATCCCTGGGGTTCCCTTACTCTACTCTGAGCTTCTCCCAGATGACTGAGCATCTCTGAAAGAGGTCCGGACATGGAGAACAAAATCTTTTTCAGCAAGACAAAGCGCAGGACCTCACAGGCTGGCGATATATGACACTGCCACTAAACAGATCGATCCTCAAACTAGCACTCAGGCGTTAAAATAAACGTGACAACAGAAGCTGTACAGTAAACATGGCCGCTATATTTCACTAGGCTTTTCAAGAAGGGATTCTGTTGAGCCGGTTTGAGAGGCTGTAATTTCTGTGAACTTAAGCAAAATATCAGTGTCTCCTAGTGGTTTCCAGCCGCAGTGGTTCGCGTCTGCAGGCGGCGGTGAAAAGCCTGGGACAGATCTGCAGTAAAAGTGTTATGGAAGCTATTATGGAGCCTGCGATTACCTCACTCAAGTCGGTGACTATATATATAAATGTATACATATAAACAGCAGAAATAAATGTTCACTATCTCTTTCACACACGTTTATTAATAATATATGAATATAATACACAAGTGACCCTGAGACTTTGCCAATGCAAAATGCCCTTCAGACCTACTTATATATATTAAATATATACATATTAAATATATTAACTTCAATTATGATGAATGAGAACTTCATTACTGAAGCGATTTGCGAATATTAAAAAAAGAAAAATGTATAACATATAAAATAATAATAAAAATAAACATAATTGCTTACTCTTTACATAAAACATTTAATTTCCTATTTAATCACACATTTTATTCCCTCTGCGAGCCCTTTGTGTTTTACTAATCCATCCGTCTGCTTTACATTCTGACAGAAGTGGGTTGTGAATGCAGTACCTGGGTTCAGGAAGAATAAAAAATAAATAAAAAACCTCTTTTTAATTAGCCCAACAGCTAGCGTGAAGCTAAAGAGCCGTGGTTTTTAATTATGTTTTAATATTGCCGTGTGCTTTTTTACACAAAAGCCTGGCTCCTGAGGAATAGTTCCATTGTATATTTAGCACAAAGAAACTTAAGAAGGGCCTCAGCAAGTGCTGAATGTGAATATTATATAAGCCCTGAAATGAGTTCTGAATGCCTGTCTGGAACCTCCAGTGAGAGAAAGAACATGCGCAGCTCTGAGAGGCAATAACAGGTCAGATTTCCCCAAAGGTTCTGACACTGGCACCGAAATTAATTGCACTGTTCAGAAGATGAATAAAGGCATTTGTGCTGTGATTAAGGAAGCCTGAACGTTCCCTCCCTGCAGGCCTGAACCAACATCCTCCTATAAGCCCACAGCACTGGTGGACTCTGCTGTATGCTGGACACATTTGTGAGCCGCTCCTGCAGGGGATCTCGCTCACACGGAACGGGACAGCCACCAAAACACACCTGCCATTTATCAGACAGGCTGAGCACAAACACACTGTTTACAGTATTATCTATAATAAATATGTCTGTGAAGTGGGACAAAAAAAAAAAGAAGAAGAAGCGCGGTGAAAAACGCTGTCGGAGATAAGAGGATGTTTATGATGCCGAAGCTGAGATCTGACTGTCTGTCACAGCAAACTGAGTTGTTATGTGATTGTATCAGCTCCTTGGGTGTCAACTGATTCATGTGCGGGTAAAAAAAAAAAAGCCAGAAAACAGAGATAAAACGGAAACAGGACAAAGTTGGGATTCATTTAATGACCGCACTGCACTTGACACAAGATGCAGCCAGAGATTATCTGGTGTGGTCAATTGTTTCATGCTTTTACACATATGATCATGGTTCCAATCTGCATTTTTAATTCAATAATATTTTTTATATAACATTTCCACTTTTAGTTTGTGTTTATTTCTTTAATAAAATATTTTGTTTTATGTATTTTAAATTTTTGTATTCGCATTATTATATGTAACAGTGCCATGTTTTTATTCTTGTACTTTTTTCCTTGCTCTATATTTTTTAATACACCCTCAAGATTAGATTTTTTATTTATTTATTTATTGTAGTTTTTGTTCATGTTTTCCTTTGGCTGGAAACTCTGTATAAACAACTCATTGGATAAGTGCCAAAAACTGTTGCAAATACTGGGAATTAAATGAAAGATGTGAAAGTTGTTATCTGCTATTATTCGACTACCAGTCATACTTTATGTTATTGGGTATTCAATAAGTTAGTTTATATTGAAATATAAAGAACGAGAGCTTCATTTTTTTAAATTTTTCACATGGTTTTATTCATGAGGCAATGAACATTTTGAATCTGTTAGTGATGACTAAGTGTGACGCTGCTGCTCAGTGGTTTAGTCAAGCTGTAATAATACACATCATTCCACCTTTCTCACAACACAAATAGGTTTAGCAATAAGTGTGAACTTTTTTTTTTTTTTTTTTTTTAGAGGCAAGTGTAAAATCATCTCAGCGCTTGTTGTTGAAACACATAACTGTGAAAATGGCCGGTAAACATCCCACCACAGTGAGTCAATTCTTCCATGGGCTGTCAGGACGTTTTTAACAGTGGTTTTCTTCTCATGTTTTGAAAGCGTCTGAATTCCTGCGTTTTGACATTTTGGCATCTCCATAGCTGGATCAGTGTCCGATCCTGTGAGCCCGAGAGATTTACTTTCTCTGGCCAGTCCTCTCGATGTTAAGCTGAGAATTGATCTGGGTCAACTTTTGTTCTCCTGCCAGCGGCGACATGTTTCCTCCTTCTCACTCTCGCAGCTCTACCTGTTTACGTCAAAGTCGCGGTCGGGACAAACAATTCACTTCTCGCCTCCTGTAACGATGTTTGGTGAAATTAAAAATCTGAAACTGTTTTTTTTTTTTGTTTTTTTTCAAAGCACATTGCCAGCCTTCCAAATCTTTTGGCAGGTGTACTGGATTGAATAAGAAAACATGGTGAAAAGGTCTGTTTCGTTTTCATCTCGCTGAAACAACTTGGAACTTAGTTCAACTTTAAACTAAGAGGGAAAATATTTGCTGACATAAAATGTCATTCCTCCCATACTGTGAGCCATTTCACTTGGCCTGTCCTTGAACTGCTCAGCTGATCTCCATCCACAGGCTCAATGAATCACAAAAAGGTGTGATATGAGGTCACATCAATAAATCATAATAAATCATTCAACATTGAACATTTTTCTTTCTAAGAGGTGAGGTGTAGAATTGACTGTGCATTCGTCATTCAGCAGGCGCTTTTTCAGTCTTCAAAATACAGTTTTTATTTAATGCCGTAGAGTATTCAGGGGAATACGTCAGTCAGCTGTAAGATTATGACCACCAGCAGTAAAGTGGCTCAACATATGAGCCGCTGAATCTCTCAAAAGTTTTTATATTATTTTCGGCCAGTTTAGGCACACACAAGTGCCGCCAAGCTTCTCACTCCTAAACCTTTGTTTTCATTGCTTTATGACAACAATACCATTTTCAACTCAGCATACTTCAGGGGCAGGCATGGCACCATGCTGTGATATCCCATCCATCTGTTCCAGAGACATCCATCAATTTTCTGAATCCAATGAGGCCCCTTGAGTTCAAAAGTTCGCCCAATCTGAAGTCCATTTGTCAGTACTTGACTTGATATTTGACGCCTTAGAAGAGAGATAAACTTCATCTACTGTGCCATTGAAATCTTATTGAGCACTGAAGACACCAAAAAAAAAAAAATCAGATGAGTATACGATTAAACCGGTGTGTAATGTGGTGGCTCAAACACAGATCAGCTCTCCAACTACTTTTCCACCCCACTCTTTCCAAGAACAAGTGAACCTATCCAAATGGCAGCAGCAATCGCCGCATCAGTGTCTCGTACCGTTGTCGTACCAGAGAATGTATTCATGCGATCCGTCTCACGCTAACATTTGTTTCAATAACATTTGTACATGCGAAGGGTTTATTATTTTACCCCACATAGCTTGGTCAACGGGTCATCAAACCATGTCATTCACCGTTTAGTTTGGGGAAAAACCAAACACCTGCACAAGCTTGGGTACGTTGGCAGTTTTCACAAAGGGTCTATTGTTCACTGCTTGTTTGGTTATCTGGGACAGTTTCATGAGACTTTGGGGATTAAATAAGAAATAAAGATTAGCTCTCGGGACACGACATATAAAACTAAATAAATACATTTTCTGTTTCAGTATAAATGAGAAATCTTTATTTTTTATGAATTGCTATTGGAAATATCACAACTAATTTCTTTTCTTTTTTTTTTTTAAAAATCATGATTTAACTTGAGTATATTTAACCTGGTCGTTTTTTCCACACAAATATTATTATTTAAAATGTAATAAGAAACTATACCCTAGTAGATATATAGACGCTTATATTCCCCTACATATACAGCAAAATAGTCAGCTTCCATATGTGTTGTTTCAAACTCTCGGTGGAGATTGTGTCTGTTCTGCCTTCTGGATTAGAATTTACGGCTTTGAACGAACACCCCTGTGTACGTTTCCGTGGATTGTTGATGTCATATTTTTAAAAGGAAAAATAAACAAGTGGACACAAGCAGAAGAAAAACACCCCAGCAGAAGACATGGTGAGAACAAGGTTCTGGATTTGCTCTTTTCAAAATAATCCGCAGCCTCTCTGGTGAAACTCCAGCCGCCCCCCGAAGCAGAACTTTGTGACATGCGGTGACATTTCACAGCGCCGGCCAGTAAGTTATGGAGTGCAGATGACTTTTCTCTTTCAAGCTGTTGTAAGATGTAGTGCTAAAGCCCAGACATTAAAGCTGACTGCATAATCATCCTAACCGTAGCGGTGGTCCCTGCCAGATGAAGGATCTGAGAAGGAAAACGCGGAGGTGAGTGGAGAGTGGAAGCGCTTCATCAGTCAGCGACCTGTCGGCCGGCACGCTAGGTTGGAGGCGGCCATTTTGTATAAAATCTCACCACAAATCAGTTTGCCCTGGAACGTGGTGTGACACTCACTCTGTCTGGAGACAGGAGAGGAAGAAACTCCTGCGTGTTTGTCTCAGATATGGGTGCGACGTATGATGATAGAAGGAGGGTAAGGTGCAGTCACAGACACAAACATTTCTTCATGTTCTCACTTTATAGTCAAAATGTAACAAATGAGTAGATCAAAAATCAGTTGAAGCTATTCCTTATCATATGTACTGCATAGGGAATATTGAAACCTAAAAGTCATCTCTTTTCAAGTTTAAGTTGACCTCACAACTATGTTGGTGGAAATGTGTTGTTTTTTTGACAGTGTTGTTGTAGGTTTTATGCATCAGTTTGTTTTGAAAAGTTGGAAATTATTATAATGGGTTTGAGATTGGGCTACAATAAATGCATCTGCATCACAGGGTTATTAACGTAAATTCCGGACTACAGAGTGCGCCAGAATATTAGCCACATACACTAAATTTAAGAAGGAAAATAGATCCATAAGTCGCAGCGGTCGCAGGTGTAGTGGTGCTGTATGCGCCGTAGAAAGGTCAGTGCTGCACCCACCTTAAAAATGCATGAGGGTCAATTCTAAACTAGTTTTGAAAACATGGAGAGTGACTCATGAAACAAACTGGACAATATTCAGAACGGGAATCATGAACTCCTCATATCTTTTATTGACATTAAAGCACTCAAAATGCGCTGTTTTCACCCATGTGTCCCAAGTTCAGACACCACAGCTGGTCTCAGCTGCTGCTTCTTGTCTCGGGTCACCCAGGAGATCGGCTCTGTGGGCGGAGCTGCAGACACGCAGGCAAGAACAGTGCATTTTGAACGCCTTCATGTAAAAGAAATGGCTGTGATTTCATCGGTTTGATGTAAAGAGGCTCAATATTTTGTCAACATGACAATCTTTAGCCAGTAAAGATCCATGTATTAGCCACGTTGTTGTAAGCTGCAGGGTTCAGACCGCAAGAAAACAGTTAAAAAGCAGTGATATATATATATATATATATATATATATATATATATATATATATATATATATATATATATATATATATTAAAGTCTGTATATTCAGTTTACCTTTCAATAATCGATTGCGTTCCACTGAAACCTAAAAACAAAAAAAGAGAAAAGTCACGAGTTTATCCACTTCCTTCTTGGAGTGGGACCCACTGATCACTACCGACTACAGGTGCAGCTTTGTTGACAAATGATGACCTACACTTTTCATGTAAACAGCCTGATGTCTTGTTACAACAAAAGCAAAAGGTGCTGCAAAGCTACCAGTGCAGCACAGTGAGATCATAGCACAATTGTCTCCATGTCCTCAAAACTATGAAACAATTTAAACCAAGTAGGTTTAACAATAATTTCCACTGGAAACTTTTGTTCCTTCCACATCTTGTTTTTATCACCACTCAAGTTATTTAAAGTGCACCGTTGCCCAAGTCACCCAATCCTTTCCCCTTGCTCCTGAAAAGTTACTTTGGCAGAATCACAGAGAATTACCCTTTCAATAAAGCAACCACCAAAGTCAGGAGTCGCGCGCTGCCAAAAGACACTGAAAGCAATTACAGCATGTTTCAACACCCTTTTCAGAGGACGGCATCCGTCTCAAGGGCCGCTCACCAGATGTATGGGCCTGATATGGGTTGCATTACCACGCGCTGCCTTCGTAGGACAGAGGCTAAACTGACTCATATTCTCGAAACCCGAGTGCAGTGCCCACGCTTTCGTCAACTGTGGGCACATGCAAGCACGTATTGGTTTTAGTCGACCTGGCACGCACTCAACAGTCAAATGTCTGCAGTCTCTACGGAAGCACATCCATTGAAGAAAGAAAAATCTACTTAGTTTCCCAAAAATAAATGGAACAAGGCACGAGAATCGCAGACCTTTTGTCTGCAATAACTGAAGGAAAAGTGACACGATAGTGGTAAATATTTAGAGTAAACATTGTTTGATGGTGTTCCACTTTAAGAAAAGAGATTCACCAAAGTTTGGCAGAAGAATGTAAACTGTATCTGTGTATGTATATATATATATATATATACAGAGAGAGAGAGAGAGAGAGAGATAGAGGGAGATAAAACAGTGGCAAGTTGGCCGACACGGGCCGGCAGTTAAAGCGGTCGATAAACTAAGTACAGTAGCCTCATAGAGAAGTGCTGTGTGAGAAAAGAGTCTGCTTTGCATCTGCGCAGCAGGCGTCATGGCCAGGATGGAGGTAACCCAATCATTAGTGCTCTGGGTATGATGTCATCCCACTGAGCGCTGATGCCAGGCAGCACCATGGAAAACACCTCATCATGCCGTCTTGCTTTGTCAGCTGTACCACGGCTCTAATTGTGTGTGTGTGTGTGTGTTGTGTAGCCACAATGGTGACTGAAATATCTGCTAATCCAAGTGGCGTTGCTAAAGAAAGATTCAAGCGTCTGACGTGCAGAAACTTTTTTTTATTTTATTTAATAATCCCCTTACGTTTGTGGAATCATTAATACGTCCAAAACGTCAGGGAGCATGCAAATGCAACTGATGAGGAGATTGTTTTGTTTTGCGGGTCTGGCCTGATGCTGCTTCGAGGAAATGTTGACCACTTATGAGCCACCAGGCTGAGATCCTCACTGTTTCTCACCAGCTGAATTATTTTTAATGTCTTTCTCTTTGGGTATTTCCCAGCAGGGGTGGCCTCAGCAAGTCCGCTTCCCACACCGTAACCTGTCACGTCCCGCCGCCCTTGTCACACTACCCTCCTTCCGTTCTCCTTTATCCATGAGCCAGCACTGGACGAGGAACTGGCACGTGCACAGACGGTCAGAGGTCTGGTGATCAGGCCAGAAAACAGGGGCAACTGTCACAAAAAATGTTGTGGGATCATTTGGATTTACATAAAACAAGGACGAACTGGACTATTTGACTTGACGAAACATGCCATTGAACTTTCATGTGTCTATGGTGACTTTACTGTGGCATAGAGGCCGGAGTACTCAAGGTTGCAAGTTAAATGCCAATGCCAATTTGAAAGACCAAAGTAAAGAATCGCAACTAAAACGTAAAAGGCCACATTGTGGTACAACCACCTAATACATTGGAGAATCTCAAAATATCCTAATAAAACCCCATGTCAAAACTCTGTTGGAGATCGCACAAGCACATTGTTTACCTGGGAGGAGCACAGGTGCAAGCCAGGGGAGGAACTCAAATATGGGAGGAATTGATGGGAGACTCTCTCTCTCTCTCTCTATATATATATATATATATATATATATATATTTTTTTTTTTTTTTTTTTTTTTTTTTAATTTCTTTATTTTTTTCCTATTTAAGAATAAAGACAAAACAGGCTCCACTTATGGGGGCACTTTTTCACGCAGGGAAAAAGGGCAGGTGCTCGAGCACCACTCGGGTTCTACCTGTGCACGTCTCTGACAAAGGAACTTTCGGGATGGAAGTACCAACCCCAGAATGACAAGCTCTGAGGTTCATGGATGGGAGAGAGGACGACGTGAAAAGTTGAGGCGAGGAGAAAATATATCTGCTACGAACACATATTCAAATGAAACCTCACATCATTTTTAAACCACTGTCTAAGCTCTGGCAATGAGGACAGCATTTCATGTAACAGGGAAGAAGGAGAAAGTTATTAGAGGTGTTTGTTTTTATGCTCTGGTGCCCTGCGTTATTCATCCAGACTACAGGCTAGTACACAAAATTACAAATACTTAGCTCAATAACATGCAGTTTTTCCAATCTAATAACATAATCAGCTTCAATTTTTTTCAATGCTAACCCAAGGTTTTTAACACACACACACACACACACACACACACACAAGTGTGTGCTCACCATTCATGCACACGTTAGTGGACTCCTGAAAAGATGAATGCAACTGTTTCCATAAAGCTGTGTTTGTTTGGGTAGTCCAGCCGTCTCAAACTGAGATGAGAGAAAATCTCTGTGTGTATATTTATGGGGGAAAATGTGTGTTTTGGAGTCGCCTTGTGTTTTCTGGTGGGATTTGGAACGCAAGTTTCCAACTTTGTGTGAACAGCTACGAAAGACTCAACTCCAAAAAAGCAGAAGAAACGCAGGGAGGCGGTGAGAGCCGTGAGGGGTGGTGCATCAAAAGCTGCACATTTGTTTTCAATTTCCCACAATGATCCCTGAAAGTAACTGAAAAAAAAAATTGCATTGGAGGAGTAAAGTGGCCCACAAACCCGCCCACCTAGTTCCCCCAGTATGCCATTTTCCTCGGTAATGTTCATGCAGAAAACATCTTTGTTTTCCATTTTCTACAGACAAGAGGCTTCACTTCCAGGTCCCCTCATTCCAGGCAGTAGTAGAAAAGTCGGTGACCTATTTAAAATAAAAAAAAAAAAAGTCATGTTACTTTTAGGGATCCGCTTACAGCAGGGAAACTTCTCTGCCCCTGGATCAATAAGACATGTCACCCTTTTGCATTAATCGCTGCAGACGCCCACGTGCAAGAATGTGCAGCACAGGGAAAATCTCACAAGAGGTAATTTCGACTGAGATGGTGGAAGTCAGCAGCAAGAAGGAAAGTTGGAAAGGCTTTAATGTTTACCCCCATTGAAACTTTTGTAAGTGGAGACCCTGGGGTGAGCTGAATTCACCGAGTCGCTGCGAGGGAGGAAAGACCACTTAATGTCTCTTCCCTTTGTTCCCGGCGTCGCGTCAAATCCCCGATGAGTTATACCACGGGCGAGGTCACATGCATTGTGTACAGCAGGGCGCGGGATTCCAAAAGCATTGTGCGCTTCCTGGAAATAGACGCCTGTCTTGTGCATCTTGCTCATTAGAAAGTGCTGCCGTTCTGGATGAATTTCCTGTTTCCTGGAGACGCTGCCTCAGCTGAGCATCCTGTTTGTCCCCCATGACTCTGCATCTGCAAACATAAGAGCACTTCAATCCATTTGAAGCTTATAGAAGAAATGGACAGGCGATTTTTCAAATTTCCTTCTTGTTTTCCAGCCGACGTTTTCACCCGAACAGGCTGCCTTGAGTGAGTGAGTTCCCCGCTGAGGTTTTGTGTGTATGTTGATGGATTACTGTGTTGGATTTACAGGCGAGCATACGATAAATCACTGCTGTACTGACCTTTCTTTATAAAATGGGAACCAAAAGTCAGGGCTGATTTTCACGGCGAGGTGTTTTCGTGATTACAAAGGCTTTGGCATACGGCATGTTACGGTCAGAAGTTCTGCCTCGTGGCATCTGAGGTGGCTGATGCTGTTCCCATGCACCGACAGGATTACGTTTATTGACAAGCTGGGTACAGTGTGTTTTCATTGTGTTTTATGTGCTCTTGTTGTGACCTAATCGATGCGGGAGCCAAGTGCCTTTGAAAGTCAAACCACCTTGTCGTGTCAGTGTCTTTCTCCGCATCAACTTCAACCGTTAAAATGTTAATAAAGACAGTCATCTGTTCCCATGGAAGACAGTTGTCTTCTAAACACACGTTCAACACAGAAATTCAATTTAAACGGTGTCAGATTTTAAGTGGTGGCAGAGCCTGTCTGCGGCTGAATCAGAGATTCAGTGGAGATGTATTTGCCAGTGAGATCTCCACCCCCACAAGCTGGCCTTGAAATCCCAATTCCCTTTCGCTGTACGTTTGCTACAAAGAGCCTTTAATTGTATTCTCCATCTTGGATTATTTTTGTTGTACCTATAGACGTGGGTTGCAATGGAAGAGCATGAAAAGCGAAGGTCTTTTTCATTTCAATGGTACTGTCATTCCCCTCCGCTCACTTCCTATTGCTTCCTTTCTAATGGATGTTGACAACAACTTTAAGACAACATTGTCATTCCTGGTGCAATGTGTTGCATGTTGCATTTCAATTGAATCAAATGTTTACCCCTCTCTGCATTTGACTGACAGGTCAAGGCAGTGTTTCACCAGGGTGTCCAGCATTAAAAAGAAAGTGGTTGAGGAGGCACTCCTGCCAGGTTCTGCCCTTGAATTTCAGTCCATATCATTGCTATCTAGAGGACTCCACGTGTGTCCTCGTCCTAGCCCCAACCTCTCTGACTGAATGGGCTTAAATAAGTGTTCAGAATTGCAGATGAATTGTAGTTTTAAAAGTGAGCGCCATCTACTGAGCCTTGAAAATGAGGATAATATGCCCTCACTTTCTTCATGTTTGGCTTATTCCTGCTTTAGCTGTTAAAGAAAACATATCTTCCAACTGCAGCTACAAGTTTGCGACTACGAAAACAAGAACACCCTCACAATACAGTTACACCACTATTTCTGGGTTGAACATGGCGCTTACATGTGAGGTTGGGGTTGGGGCTAAACGCTATCTAGACTCTCGACGTTCAAATGACCACTCCTCTATAAATACACTGGATGGAGACATGGCAACGTACCCAGCAACGTACCAAGCACGAAGGAAACCCGCCAAGGGGGTTCTTGGAAGTGACATATCATGAAGGATATCCATTTTCATCTTTTGCTCTTGGTCAAGCATTGAGGATGAGAACATGCTCTTCCCAGAAATCACGTCATCTTGAAGTATAAAAGCGTATCCAGGACCATGGACCTCACTATCATTTCCCCAGGGTCTTCAACCCGTTGGACATGGAGGCTTCACAATAGGACACGGACGACTTCCCTCCATCTGAAACCCTTTGGCCGGGCATCTCACCCAGAACCCTTCAGAGAAAACTGCCACGGTGAAAGCTCATGGCCAAACCTGAGAGTAGGAAGGTAGCTCTTAAAAGGTAAAGGTGAGATCTTTACCTTTTACCACAGGCCTTTCATATGATACAAGTTTCTCAAGGTCTAGTTTATTAAGAGGATATTGTAAAATTGATGCTCAGTTTGTATCAAAAGCCGGTAAAAAACAGTTCATCTTTAACCTGGATTGAAAGTGCTTCAGTGTCGGGGCAGCTCCAATATCAGCAGGGAGACCAGTGGCTGAAGGTAGTGCACCTATTCCCATGTGATCAAGACCTATGATACCAGACGTGGTACCAGTTATTTGACAAGGGATACAATGAGTTTATAAATGAATATGTAACATGCATTTCCTAGCCTGGATTTTTTACTTCAGAAGGAAAACATAGTTGTAGAAGATTTTTAATTCGGACAATGTTGCTCACAATTCCACCAACGTGCACCATAAAACAACATATCACTTATAGCTGTTGCTACAAACAATTAAAGTGTCAGTGAATGTACAGGATGCTTTATATGGAATACCAAAAGTATATTGCGGCCGTTTTGGCACCATATATTTTGTTGAGGACCGGATACATGCCAAACACCAGCATTAAAAAAACACTCAGCGACTTTTCTGGCCAGCAACGCAGCGTAAAATCCAGCGCTCTAATGCACCGGTCTGCCTTGTCAATCGGTGATTAGCTGAAAGGCCTTTCATATTACGACCAAAGTTGCTCGGCTCCTTTCAGACATGACTCTCATAAAAGTTCGAGAGGTTCACTTTTCTCATTAGGTCGGAGTCAGCTTCGATTTCCTCTGTGAGTATGGAGTGGCAGGCCTTAGGTGACTGTTCTAAATGTAAATCATGCCTGAATGGAATTACACCGACAGTCTGACATCTGTATTTTAATTGGCCCCTGGCCGCCGCCCCCCCCCCTCCATTGCCCTCCACTCTTCGCAGCCCCTAGCAACAGGCTCCCTCAAAACATTCATTTACAGCCCCGGCATGAGGAATACACCCCATCTCTGTTTGCAGAACACGGGGCCTGCAGCCGTCATGGCAAGAACAATATTTATCAGATGAGCTCAGCGCTACCATCTCCACTGTAGCATCAGCAAGACAGGGAGTCTCCAAAATGTTTCACTTGGCGGCTCTCTATAGGTTTCCGCACCCCTTTCGCCTGGACGTGTTTGTTTTGACTCGGGGCAGCTTATTTTTACTGCAGGCTATCTGGCTGTTAATTGTGAGGGGATCTGAACTGGGCCCGGATTCCATCTGTGAACTCTTGAAACGGAGGCAGTGACCCGGGAACCGGAAGTCTTATTCATTCATTTCAAAAAAATGTATTTCATTATTTTATTATTAATTGATTTTTTTAAGCAACTATGGATAGATAAATAGATAGACGGACGGATGGACGGACGGACGGACAGACGGTCCTGGTCTTGAGTCTATTTCGAGCCTTCAACAACTTGATCGATCCTTTCCTTACTGAACAGTTGGCAACGTGCTCGATGTCTTATAGTTGTGTATTGGCAGGTTGTTAGTGTAACATCAGACAAGTTCCCCACCGTGATTCTGCTTAAACTGCTTGAGTAAAAGTACTTTCTAATACATAGATATAAAGCCATTATAGTAACTTTGCCTGTTTTTATTCTCATTGGATAGCTGAAAAAACAGCCATAAAAAAGTGCTTATTTAGAGATTATGCCCCTAAGCCACCATAAAAGAGGCAATTTATTTAGCTCTTATTTTTATTTTTATTTTTATTTTTATTTTTATTTTTATTTTTATTTTTATTTTTATTTTTATTTTTATTTTTATTTTTATTTTTATTTTTCACTGTTAATGTTTTTTTTTGGGGGGGGGTGTTTATTAGCATTACTAAATATCCTTTTCACTAAAATAATATCCCTTTCTAATGTGTTTTCTCATGAAATAAACACCAGCACCCCATCACCACTGTTTTTTAGTCACACTGCATCTCAAAAAAAGCACCTTGCTGCAGCTGAATTTTGACTCCTAGTGTGCATGCAAGTGCAGTATATCACTGACAAGCTCTCGCTTTCTGCTATTAGAAACCATTTTGACGTGTTTAAATTGAGAAGCCTGCGTAGCTCTGGATGCGTGTGAGTCTGACTTGTGTTTTAGTGTTGCCAGTTTATCCCAAACAAGCACACACTTCTCACACATTGATAACCAAAACCAACTTAAGCCACATAAATATGCCTCAAATGCAACCTAATTTAAGTTGACAAATGTGATCAAAAATTAGACTCTTACAAAAATCCCCGCTCAGACTCCATCCATCACTCAAGTCAGTTGTTGTTCACTTGTGATAAAATGTTTCTATTAATCATTCCAGCCCTGAATTATGCATCTGCGCCATCATTCACGTTGGTACGGATGTGGGCTGATTGGGACAGTGAGAAATTGTGAGTGGAGTTATGAGAGCAGACAGTAACCCACAAGCAAACCTCGGGTTTTAAGTGACAGGAAGCCAGAGGAGATCGCAGACGACTGTGGTGTTTGAGAGGAAAACTTGCGAGGGATGAGCCGGAGCCGGGTTCTCCGATGGATTCACGGATAATGGGTTTATTGTACGACATAATTGTTAGAGGATCTAGGCTGCATGGTGTATTTTGAGAAAGGGGATTAGTCCGATGGCTGAATCCCACAGATGGGATGTGTGGCGGAGACCAAGACTTCAGTCTGGAGAGCGGCTCTGTGCGTGTACGCAGAGACCGAAAAAAAAAGGTGAACCCCAACTCACAGTGGAGGACAGGGTCGCGATATTGAGCTGCATGCTGCAGCTGGATTTGCGCTGTAATAATAGTTCTATGGATTTTCTTTTGTTGCCTTCAGTTTTGGGCAAATTTTATTTATTTGGCTTTTAAGCTGCCACTTGCCGCAGGATTTACATTCGTGTATTGAGCACACGCGCTGAGCCACTCAGCAGAATAAGACCATTACTCACTCAATTACCGGAACAGCATGGACGGCTGGGTCCGGTTTTGGACGGAAGGTCCCGCAGCCACTGGAGACTTTAAGTGAGTCAAATGTTGGGTAAATCGAGTCCCGCATCTCTCCTCAACTCCTCAACCGTGTACACCATTAATTTAAACTAGTTTGATTGTCAGGCCTAATTCAAGCACTTGCTTATGCTTTTGCTATGGAGCTTTGTCAGTGGGGCATTTTAGCAGCACGCTCCCTTGATAAACTACGGTTTTACTACTTTGCACTTTAATTACAGAACTTGGAAAGTGATTTATTGCAGAGCTTAGCACTCGCACCTTCCCCCAGGGCACGGTGTGCGTTGTGTTCCAGTGTTGCTATCTGTGTGATGAATAATAACTGTGTGGTCCTTGCTACACGTTGAACTTGAAATCGTTTTAAAATTATCACTATCATTTTCTTTTCTTTTTTTTTTCATGAAAACAGGAAAATACTTGGAGGAAGTAAAGTGAGGTCGCACGTATATATTATTGTGTTTATATCGTCACACAACTTCTTATGCGTATCTTCAGGAAGAATGTTACAAATTAAAATCTAACTGAAAATAAAATTAAAAATTTGCGAGATGTGCAACATCAACCATGTGAGTAGCGGTGTAAGCAAATATTGCTACGCTCAAATGTTGCGATACATGTTGCGCAATGTTGTATCATGTGATATTGTGTTGATATTTAATACGTACGATACTTGGATATGCTGCTGACCCCTTAAAATGATGGTTCTTATTACAATATATCGCTGAACTTACAGTGTCGCAATGTATCATATCACCTCTTCTATATCGTGATACGTATCGTATCACAAGATGGCTGCCAAAACACAGCCCTGCAGCCGAGTATGTCCATGACAATTTGTCATTCAGGTGAGGCAGTGAGACTGTTGTCCTTTGAAAATAACTTATAATGAGATGTATTTGTTGCTTTAAAGTTTTACTTTTTTTCTTTAAGCTGTTGGTTATTTTAGATTTTATTTTTTTATTTTTTTCCGTCCAAGGTGTGGATGAGATCCTTAAGTATCAAGGAGTCTTGTTTGCAGGTGCAGGTAGAACTGAGCCACCAGAAACGCGAGAGGAGACTCTCAGGTGGGGAAAGCCTGGGCTCCTTCGGGTACACCGCTTCTCCCTCGACTCTGGCTTCATGGCAATGGATGGTCTTTCTTCTTCTTTGTCCTTATATGGTTTGAAACTCCATCTTACTTTTCGCCTTGTATCATAAACGCTGAACTACTTCTTTCTTACTTTGAGGAGCATGTGCCGCAGACAGTAACTCAGGAGCTATGAGAAAAGAAGGAATGTAAAAATAGCCAGGAATATCGAAGCGTGTGCTCAGGAGTGATCCAGATTGCGCACATTGGACATAAATCATCAGAGTCAAGAAGATAATAGAAAATAGAATTCCCCTCCGTGCGCTAAATCAAGCCACTGCTTCCTCGGTCTATTCAATAATTACAGAGTGCTGATCCGGGTGTTCTGCGGCTGCAACAGAGACCCAAATGAAAACATGCCGTGGAACAGAGGGAGAGAAGCGCTGTCTGTGGCGGCGGCGCTGGGGAGGGGGGTGCGGCAGATATTTGGAGGCAGCTGCGGTTCTGGAAAGGTGGAGTCAGAAAGAGGTTGCAGCTGACAAGGATCATGTGTGATGAGATTTCAGGCCAAAGTTTTGGAGCATCAGCAAAGGTCTCATGGTCACCTGTTGCACTTGCCAAAGCAAATTAGGAAAGACAGTGTTTCAACCTGTGGCTCAGTCGAAAATTCCGTGAGGTCTATTTTAATTCAGTTAAAGCAGTTTTGGTGGAAGGCTTTTTTGCTTTTATTGACTCACGGTGTGAAATTAATTCATATGATCAGATAGAGCTATACTTAGATTTTTATCATTTTATATGTATATATGTACTTATTATAGGAAACAGCTCACAGTCGTGGAAAACATGACGTGACCAAAGACAAGAGCAATAAAATAGCAGGCTGCAGTGTGAGAAAAGTTTGCGGTTCTTTATCTTGGCTGACTTGCATGTTAGAGGGCCCATAAATTCATTATTTGGCAGTTCGACCCGGTGTTGACTCGCGTACAGTGTCACCACAGATGCTATCTGTGACCTCAGGGGGAATAAATTTAGTTTTTAATTAAACCATGCACATTAATCCTCAGTTTAAACTTTTAAATTAATTGTAAACATAACGTTTTGGTGCTGCAAAAAAAAAAAAAAGAAGAAAAACATCTCTGTACTAAGAGTGAACATTATTTATGGATTATTTTATGGAACATTTTTTATTTTTTTTACACAGGCCTTGTTTGCGTACTATATAATAAGCATATTTATAACTTACAGTTTTTTTTCCTATAAATTGATGGAGTGGAGTGAGATTGAATTATAAAGGTTAACGGTGTATAGTGTAAAAATGTAAAAGATTAATTAACCATTTTCAATACTAAATAAACACATTAAAAATGGAAAATATAATAATATAATGAGACTTTAACTGTGAATAAATACACAAAGACTACAATACATTGTTATTATTTTTATTTTTATTTTTATTTTTATTTTTATTTTTATTTTTATTTTTATTTTTATTTTTATTTTTATTTAGTATCTAGGAGTCAGTTAGAATTGAGCCACCAGAAACGTGAGAGGGCTGCGTCGGTCACACCGCTGCTCCCTCGACTCGGCTCATAAAGGTCAACGGTGTATATTGTAAACATGTAATTGATCAATTAACCATTTTCAATCAAAATAAACACATTAAAAAGGGAAAATATAATAAAATAATGACACTTTAGCTGTGAATAAATACACAAAGACTACAACACATGACAGGTCTTCATCGGAGGCTCTAACCTAATGATTCCTAAAGTGTAATTCAACTGTATCAAATGAACATGTGCGGCTTTACCTGCAGAATCAATTGCCAAGAACCTCAGTGGGATTCTTGAAACAAAATTCAATCATCCGCCGCAGATTTAGCACAAACTGGGAGAGCGGAATAAAGTTTGCTCTAATGTAAGCCTGGATGAAAAGATAATTACTTACGGATCAGCGGACAAACCAATGGAAGGCTGCGCTGAATGTTCCGTCTTATCCATGATCTATTCTGGGAAGAGCTGGAAGAGTTTCCAAATGACACGCACCAAACCCAAGAACAAAGCAGCAATGAAATAATAATATGAAGCAGTTGCAATCTTATCGAATAATGCGGTATAATTACAATGGACCAGGACCTTCAGCATGCACTGTGGCGGTTTGCAGCCGAGCGTGAAGCGGCCGGGAGGATCAGCACCTCCAAGTCTGAGGCCATGGTTCTCGACCGAAATAAGGTGGTTTGCTCTCTCCGGGTCGGTGGGGAGTTTTTGCCCCAAATGATGGAGTTTAAGTATCTCGGGGTCTTGTTCTCGAGTTAGGGAAAAGAGGAGCGTGAGATTTATAGACGGGTCGGTATTGGACCGTTGTGGTGAAGAGGGAGCTGAGTCACAAGACGAAGCTCTGGATCTACCGATCTATGGTCACGAGCTTTGGGTAATGACCGAAAGGATGAGATCGCGGATACAAGCGGCTGAGATGAGTTTCCTCCGCAGGGTGGCTGGGCGCACCCTTAGAGATAGTTCGGTCATCCGGGAGGAGCTCGGGGTGGAGCCGCTGCTCCTCCACATGGAGAGGAACCAGCTGAGGTGGCTCGGGCATCTGATCCGGATGCCCCCTGGACGCCTCCCTGGGGAGGTGTTCCGGGCATGTCTTACCAGGAGGAGACCCCGGGGAAGACCCAGGACTCGCTGGAGAGATGATGTCTCTGGCCTGGGAACGCCTCGGGATCCCCCGGGAAGAGCTGGAGGAGGTTTGTGCGGATTCTGAAGTTTGGGCTTCCTTGCTCCGCTTGCTGCCTCCGTGACCCGACCCCGGATAAGCGGCAGAAGAAGGTGAAGGAAGGAATTACCACATTATTTTTCTCCATAATGCATTTGCCCATCAACACTTCCATGAAAGCGACTGTTTGACTGTTAACATTTTGACAATAATCTGCTAAATATGGTGCTGTAAATACATGAAATCCATCTTTTATTAGTTGTATTTTCCAGTCGTCAAAACGTGATGATTTTTCAAGCGAGGTGTGGATGCTGCTTTGAATCTAATCATCTTAATGAAGTAAAGGTTATCGGCATCAAAATTCAAAATGAAAGGGCGATAAATCAACCATGCTTTGATGTGTCATCTATGATCAGTGGAGTCTGACTGATGTGTCGACCTTTCTGTTGGTTTTAGCGGGTGGAAATTGCAATTCAGCTTCTGCAACTGTGTTCCACGTGCACCTTTTAGAGTGTCATTCCGGGGACCTTCATCTACTTAGAGGCAGACGGGACGCTCGCCGCCTCTCCTGCCGACTCATTTTCAGAATTGGACTTCAATTGATACCTCATGTGGAGACCTTAAAAAATGTCCCACTATTTTCTTCACATCCTCTGCACTGAGCCCTGGAGTACATTTCTCATCTGGAGAAGGAAAAGCTATTCAGCCTTGGCATCGAAGTGCATCCCATATTGAGAATTTAAACTATCAGCGACTCCTTATTTTAGTACCCAAGAGGCCCGTTAAGTGGAGTCAGGCCCAGCACGGGTCTTCAAATCATTGCTTTGAGGCTAAACTAAAGAGAGTTCAGGAATATTTCATTCATTCAGACTTCAGCACCGACTGATGTAAGTCGGGCAGGACTTTCATGCGTGGTTGAGGGGAAGTGTGTTTTCGATTGGGTGACCTTGGGGCTGAATCGTCGCCTCCTTGCGGAGTATTTTGTCTTGTAGACATGATGACCTGTGACCCTCAGCTCTCATTGGATCATCGCTTCACCAAGTACGAAGCCAAACACAGGAAGATATGGACCGGATTCTTCGGCTCTCAACAAGAGAGAGTTTCTGCTTCAACCAAAGCAAAACTGATCCAACTGAATCATCATTCCTATTCACAGCATTGGCAATAAACTTTGGCAGAACAAGTGCTGAAAAGGATTCCCAAGAATGAAGTGGATTGAGGAGCCACAGGACACAAATAAACAACTGAAAATCAAAGCCAATATTTTAGCCAGGATACATGTTTGTATCCAGTATTTCAGAGCAGCCTTGAAGGGGACACGCAGCGCTCAACCTACCTGTCCACCAGGTCACAAATAAACCTCTCGAGGTTTCGTGCAACATTTTCAGATTCCACTCAATGGCACTCCTTGCTTTAAAATCTTCAAGTTCAAATGACTTTAGTGAGACCTGACATTTTTAAATCCTCCGGAGTAAAATTCCGCACCAGCCACACAATTCTTAAATCATGGAAGATGATTTTACACTGTATTTTTATAATTCTAATTATGCCAAAAAATACAATTAAACTAAGGCAGCAAACTTATAATGGACACTTCCTTCCAGTTTATAATAATAATTTTGAGTCTTTTCTCCGTTTCCTATATAGCAGTGGGAAGTAATTAAATACAGATACTCTTCAAAAAAAATAGTTTATTGACTAATACTTTTTATTCTTCACAACTTCCTGTCCGTCTGATACTGAATTGTTTTTTACCTGTCAAAACACAAGCTTCTCACTGTGTGCACCGTTTAT
The DNA here is from genome assembly GCF_027744825.2 of Synchiropus splendidus. Taxonomy (NCBI): domain Eukaryota; kingdom Metazoa; phylum Chordata; class Actinopteri; order Syngnathiformes; family Callionymidae; genus Synchiropus; species Synchiropus splendidus. Next base: position 4,490,975 of record NC_071345.1, on the reverse strand, counting down.
TGCTTCCCTCTCTGTCATCCAGCTGTCAATATCTGAAGCTCCATCTGCGAGACTGCGAGTGCCCTGGACGCATTTGGCCTTTGCTTGCTTCTTCTCTTCGCAAAAACGTTCCTGTTTTTTCCCCCTTTTATTTGGCTTACTGGAATCCGTATTGGATTGTGCGGCTTTGTGTTTTTGTTGCATCTGTCAATATTCCTGCTCCACCAACGGTGAGCCAACTACTTAACCTCCTGCGCTGAGCAGCCGCAGAAGTACTTGTTATTCCACAGACCACGACCTTGATATGATGTCCAGAATTATAAAAACCAGGTCGCGGACCAGGCTTCAGGAAAGTTTGACTTTGACATTGAGCAGTTGTCAGCTTAATAAAGCGAGTTAGTTGTGAGTACACAGTAGCAGTTGAGCTTCAGATGAACAAAATGAATGGTTTACAATTTGTAATTCGGGTGTTGGGATAAATCACAGATGAAAGTGACTCTGCCCTGAGAGACTGTGAAAGGTTCCAGGCAGTGAAGAAGCACCGGTGTCATGTTCAGTTTGCACAAATGTATAAACAGTTCTCAACCACAAGGCCAGGAGCTTTGGCTAATGGCTGCTTCACCCAAACTTCAGTAATCTCCTCCACACACTGGGCGGCTGGAACCATGCGAGCCAACGTAAGGGCCTCTGACTTACTAATGTAAACAAGAGGACGGCTGGATTTACAAAGCACTTGTATTTTTCCCTTCCCCTTGAGCCACTTAAGGATCAAGGGAGGACATTTATGTCTCTCAAATCTGCAAGGGGAGGAATGGGAACCATCACGGGACACCATCGACTGAGTGGAAATGTATCTGATCAAACTCATCAATTGTAATGAAGCGAATCAAACACTCGCGGAGTGGAAACCGCTGCCAAATAGGTAATGTGGAGGGTGTATCTAACATCCAGAACAAATCCGTCTTTTCATTTCAAATTGAGGGTTTTTGTTTAAGCAGCCGGTTGAGGGATTTTACACCTCACCGAAGACACATGAGCGTATCTGTCATGGAGATTACAACACAGACAGCACTTCAGTGTAACTCGGAGGAGCTTTTTAAAGTTTTATCTCAAGTATTTTTTTTCCTCTTTCAAAAAAGTCTATTTCATTCCTCAGTTGAAGCCGTGAAACTAAGATAGTCGCCCTCGGAACAAGGAGGCCCAGACTTCCCTCCTGCTTTCCAATAGGGCCACAGTATCTGGTGTGACTGTTGGGAGGGTGTTTCAGGCAAAAAGACAGAAGACATTTTGTTACTTAAATAAAATAAAACACTCTGAAAATATGATATTTCATTTTATTTGATATGCTTTTTTTTACCATGGTCAGTGAGGATCCCACCAACTAGGAAAGTGCTTTGGAATAACGTGCTGCCAATAAAATAAAATAAAACAAAGGCAGATCACAAATTCAACAGTTTGACGGCCGAGGGGAAGAAGCTGTTCCTGTGACGGGAGGTTCTGGTCTGGATGGACCGTAGCCTCCTGCCAGAGGGAAGAGGAACAAACAGTCCATGACCAGGGTGAGAAGGGTCGGCTCTGGTCCGACCTGCACGTCTCTGGAACCTGGAGACATACAAGTCATGAAGAGGTGGCAGGCTGCAACCATCACCTTCTCAGCAGATCTTTCTAAGTGGTGGGTATCTTGGTGACATTACTATGGATAAAACATGTAAATACAAAACACAAAGGCATTATATTACAAGGTATGTTTTCATTATCTTTAATAGTTTTTCCAAATCCATCTATTGATTTTGTCATTTTGTCCGGACCTCATGAGGTCATAGCATAAATTCAAAGGGCCAAACTCCGCCCATCTCTACCCTCAGTCCATCTGGGTTCATTCAAAAAAGAAAGAAATTATATTTTAGCCTGGTTCAAAGAGCTTCAATGAGCTTCATCCAGATGACCAGGTTTCTTCTGCCTCTTAGCTTACAATTGGCTAAAAAACGAATTCATTGAATTCATTGAAAACATTGCGTTCACGCCAACCAGTGCATGTCTGCTGCCAGGACATTCCAAAACTGTAGGTGGCAGCGTATGAAGAGGCCCACGTTAGCCAACAGTAGCACCCTGTCTCTGCCCCACCTTATAATAGAGCCATAAGCAAAAAAGCAAACATACAAAGAGGGCTTACGTGGGCCATAAATTCCGTGACGTCGCTGCCCACTGTTCCTCCGTTTCTCTCAACTAAGGCCGGAGCTTCTTGAAAAGTTTCCAGAGACACTCCCTGTTTGCGTATAAACGATGGGTGGAAACAAAGGGATGTTTTTTCGTTTCTAAAAATGGCCGGTCTTACACCCTCACAGGTGACCATGACCAATCATGCACGTGGACATCCTGGCCCCGCACGTGTCAGGCTGAGTGGAGGTCAGCAAAGCCACAGTCAGGGCTTCAGAAGAAAACTAAATAATGATCCTCCTGGCTCCTCTGAGACGTTCTGTCCATAAAAGTTCTGAGAGGAACTGGTAACTTTCAATGGACACGGGTCAGTATCTTGCACCCGTCGCATGGGTCACCAAATGACCCATGTTTCAAGACTTGGTGCCCCATATGACTTTGGCAAGCCCCTCAGGATCCCATAAAAACACCAACAAAAGCTCCTACAGAGTCCACAGAAGACATAACCTTGTTGAGCAACTATCACAAACACCACTCTGAGGGGGTCAAGCTCTGGCCAAAAACCGTCCAGTACCTCATGATCTGTTCTCTCAAGCGTCTTGGAATACTACACAGTTTGTTGCTTTACATCGGCATCATAGTCCATAAAACACAGGGACTGGAATTGCTCATCTATTTTGTCAACATCTTAAAATAAATACAGTAAATAAATAAATACTGAAATTAATCATGGCGTGCATTGCCTTCAGAGGAGCAAATGTCCTTTGACACATCAGAAACCACACCAGAAGTGGCGAGGCATTCGTGCTCATATCTTGAAGATGCCAGGAAGTGAGGTTTTTCATTTCATAGCTTCACAAGAAAAACATCTTGAAAACTTTCGGCAAATAACCCTGAAATACAAAGAATTGAGAACAAGATTCGCAGAAGTGCAAGCTGACCACAGGATTCTTATCAAAGCACAAAATTATACGGCAGTTTTGTCCAACAATCTGAGTGTTGTTACAGGAGCAATATAGAAATGAAAGCAAATCTGATGAAATAAATCCCCATCAGCAGAAGCAAATGACTGATCGAAGGGAGATATTGAGGCAGTCGAGAACCAGTTGACAAGTCTTCAGAGGCTCCAGCATTGATTCTCTCACTCAAAAATGATTGATGACAAGCTTAATGTCCATGAATATACAAGATCAAACATTGAATCTTCTGTATCTTTCCAGCAGACTGGCTGGTCGACTGGAGAATCACTGAGGCAGAGGAACGTGAGGAGAACATGAAAGTTGAATAACAGCTACTGTTTGAGGTCACAAGTTGAATGTTTCACTCTTAGATTTGAATGCTCCGGTGAATATTAATTTCTAAGAACAGGACTGAACTAGATCTGATGCACTCTACGGTTGAAAGAAAAATAAAGTTGGGAACGGTGTTCTTTACAGGATGTTATTAGAGACGTGCTTTTCATAACTGGGTGAAAAGGTGTGAAGCCATATGAGGATGGAAGGCTCCTTGTGAAATGGATCATCGGATGGGATTTCCCTTGTCCATTTTTTTAAATGTTCTGATCAAAATACAAAGATCAGGAACATCAAAACAGCATGTTTCCTTTCATAGATGGGTGGAGTCCAACCACTGTTTCTCTGCAGTCAGTTCAGGTTGTCCACTATCTGGTCTAGATGTCATGTCGTGTCCTTTCATCTGTGGGTTTCCAGGCATGGCCCGCCTTGAGGGGAGACCAGAGGGTCATAGATCAGATGGGTAGATATCATCTCCTGGCTGGCTTGGGAACATCGTGAGATATTTCAGACCTCCTGCTAGGCAGGAAGCGGCGCTTCGAGACGGTGAAGGATGCCTCTGACTGCCAGACTATCAGCAGCTGCAACCTTTTATCATCGCCAGCCTTTGAAGTTTGCACCACAGTAATTGCTTTCAACTCAGATCGAGATGAGTCAACTTCTGGTCAGAGGTGACTCTCTTAAAATAACATACAACTCACTAAAAACAATGATACTCACGGATCCCAAGGCAGCACCCACACCTCCCTGTCGTTCATGACGCTTCCTCAAACCTAAAGTAGAAAATGTCTTCAGCGAAGAAGCTAGAATGAATGGATTCACATCCAGAAACAAAGGAATTTTAACTCAATGTTTACGCTGTTACCGCAACAATGGACCATCTACAGTAGTTACCCCAGCATTACTGTGTGGTATCCTGCTGCAACTCAAATGACCTGAGACGGCCGAGTATTCCCCTAATACTGGTTTTACTACTGTACTGACACCATCACCAAAGAGAGCACTGAACAAACAGGGTTATTCCTGTGTCACTGATAAACTCCTGCAAGTTAGCATCGCTCTAAAGTCCAAGACAACCTTCCATCCGTGAACTGAAAATGACACTCAACTCACCATTTATTCTCAAACAGTTCAAACATGGCAGAAAGGTTCACAGTGCATATAGTGAGTGCCTCTATCTCTGTTTACAGTGATTTTTTTTTAGCTACAGATACAGCGAAACAAGATACATCAGAGTGCCAGGCACTAATGGAGCATGGGCTTTGTCAGGAGCGTTTTAACTTCAGCTATGGCTGTGTGTTTTCTTTTAGCGCACACTCAAGGCTGCTGTTATTTTAAGGCGTGAGGTGTGATGACAGTTGAGGAGAGACGTGGCGTGTTGCCTCATTCTCAAGCAGGAGAAAAAGACGTGGGGGGAGATGTTTGTTGCCGTCTCAGGTGTCTCATTCATTACTCAAATATAGCGTGGGAGCAGTACATTAAAAGAAGGATGTCGGTTAGAAGATGAAATAAGTTTGTCCGCAAGAGATGAGTAGTGCACATATATATATATATATATATATATATATATATGGAGAGAGAGAGAGAGATTTATATAGATATATACAGATCCACTTGTCACTTGTGCAATGACTGTGAATACTATTTCATTCCAAGTATTACAATATTCACACCTCAATAAGACCCATTGAACGATGAGATCATAAACAAATCTAAAACACATTGGTTGTCTGATGGAACGTACGAGAGTGAAACATATCAGCAAACCCAATTGAACAGTTCGGTCAAGACCGGTGGGCGGTGACATGTCAATCGCTTGACACTCTCCCCTTGCATGAGCTGAGCGTTCGCAGAGGCTTGGTATGGAAACAAAGTGCAAACTGGGTGTCAAGGATGGATGGGTTACGGCAAGGAAAAGAGTGGAAGAAAAGCTGGACAGGACCAGAGTTTGTGTGGGGTGGTATTTGAGCCAACTGTCAACTGAGAGAACAGAGACTGCATGGTGGAACCTCTTATCGTCTTGAAAGGTTAGTAGCTATTTGACCATCTGGTAGTGTTGTAGTCAAGACCATGCCACAGTAAGACCACGTCGAAACCAGACCACACAGAGACCAAGACCAATGAGTGGGCGAGGCCTAACTCAATACTGCACAAACTGCTAGTTTGGCTTACAATATCACCATCTAAAGCGTCATGTCATTTCTGTCGCGGTTCTTTTGCTAGTCATCAGCGGTCCTTGTTCAGAGATCCTCTCCGCCCATAAACAATCTCTGGATCTGACGTGCGAGTCTTGACATCCTTCTCTAGGATTATCGTTCTCCTCGCACATCAGAAAACAATAAATACTGAACTCTTACTGTATTGTTTTATTGTGATACAGTATGTTACCCAAAACGCATTTAGTGTTCTGAGTCACTAAGTTACATTCACATGCAACTGGACTATGGAGGCGCGGCTTCAGGGACGCAGTCAGGAGTTGGACAAATGATGAACAAGCTATAACAAAACTAAACTACACTAAACTCTACTTATCTATCTATCATCCATCCAAGGCATCGTGACACATACTGAAGTCTGATGCTACTCATCCTGCCACACCATCCTCCTGCAACATGAGCCTGAGACCTGTGGCACTCGCATTTACCTGCTAAATAGAATTTACTTGCCAGGAAAATCTTATTTGATTTGTTTTCTCATCCACAGAGCGGTGCAGACGGACTATTGATTTAGAGGTCCGACACAGCGACAGTGTCAATAGGAGCCAATACCGTAATGGCTCAGAAAATAGACGGCCCGGATGGAGTTGCAGTTATTAATATCGTAGCTGTTGAGATCCTTCAGTCAAGAAACGCTTGTTCCCATTTTGACCAGTAATAACCCTGAAAACCAAAAGGGCTGTGGGCCACATATCCTGCTTAACAGGGGATTATGGTGTTCAGAGGGTGCCAGATGAAAACATTTTAATGGGTGCAAAAACCCTGAGAAACAGGAAATCCCAGAGTGAATACAGCATGTTTTTCGAAAGGAAAAGATTATAGTGAATTGAGAACTAGTGGGAAAGGTGTGTAGCTAGGTAGGTCTTTCAACCTGGACGGGGAATTTCAACAGATTTGCTTCCACAAAAGTCTTTAAGGCATGAATTAGGTAGCCACCACACGCTTCGGTTATCGCAGTATGACTGGTTTAGATTAACAGTCAGATTGCGCTGGAGACTCTGTTGGAGGAAAGTGGGAAGGAATGTCTGGTACAGATTGAGTTGGGGTACTGGGGAGGGGGGTTTCTATTACACAAAGATGACACACTGTCTCCTGTTGATTTATGTCTGAATAAGTGAGACACTCGTGGGTTACAACACAATTCCCAGGCCCCCCGGCTCTCCTCCCTTCAGGATGTGGAGGTCAACAGCAAGTTCATGACACAACCTTATGAAAGGCTTAGTCAGCAGACACTCCTCCCTCCCCCTAGTCTCCTTCCAGCCTTTCTTCTGCTCAGACTTTTGTGGGCTAGACGGTCACCTCTGATCCAAGATGAAACAAGGTCGCTACATCCTCTGCTTTCACTTCCTTTTTTGCACTCTGAAAGGCTGCGATTGTCCTGGTTAATCCCTTAACTGCTGCTTCGCTGACCACTAACAGTAAGGAAATCCCTTTCACCTACCAGCCAGTATTCTCAGTCGCTCTTCTGCCACTTCTTTACACACATACCTCCACATTTCAAAGCCGCAGTGAGGATTTGGACGGAGCTTTCGTTCGTCATTTTGGTTTTGGCTCCATGACGATAACAGCAAGATTCGGTCACAGATTTTTTTACAGTCTATGAGCAGAATTGAAGACAGTCAGTCCTGAAGCCATGGTGCTCGGTTGGACACCGGTGGAATTCTCCATCCATTAAGGGATATAGTCCTTGCTGTTACGGCACGGAACGGTATTTTGAAGCCTTGTTGTACAAAGATTATTGGACATGGAGTCAGTGTGTGTGTGATGGCGATTGAATGCTAACCAGGTGAGAGACATCTCACAGTGGAAGCAGAATGAGGTGGCCCCACAAGATGCCAGGGCCGGTCTTCAAAGCTCAAGAGTGGTGGTTCTGCTCTGAGCCTCTCCCATCCCATGGACTCAGACTCAGGAATGCCAAGCGTCATCGGACCATCCGAGCCACCCAGACATTCCGCCACACCGTACAAAACAGGCGACAAAGTAGTCCAGGCAGCACCCCCTGAATAAAATGGCCCCATGTCGTGCAAAGTGAAGTTGTTTTCTGTTTCTATCTCAGTAGAAAATCCTTCTCAGTCCAGCTGAGGGAAAACCATGGACATTCATAGGTCTTCTTTACTGGCCCCTGACCTCGACAACGATATCTGTGTCAGGCTGGACCTGCAGTATTAAAGACATAAAACATCGATACGCCTCCTGGCAGGGAGTATCACCTTACATGTGTTTATTCTAGCAACTTTATGCTCTCCACCTGCTCCACTAATATTGTCTGTATAAGTTACATTAAAGAGGTACACCGGGTTTCACATCTGCTCCCGAGCCAACGCAGGTTATCACCACGTGCATTTATGACCAGCGTGAAAACCTTGGTGCTCCACAGTAAAGAGACAGTATTGTTCTTTCAGCCAGCCCAAAGGGATGTTTTACAGAGTTGCTGTTAAACATCGCTGCTTCTGCCCTCACAGGAAGTCAGGCAGCAAGAGCAAGAAAACCGGCTCCTGGATTTATTGGCAGTGGCTGATCTGAAGATGATGAATGAATCACCCCCCGGAGCAAAGGTCTAGTAAAGAGGGGACGATGAAGTAGAGCATCTTCTGAATGTTTGCCACATATCTTGTTCTCATCTGGGACATGAATTTAATGGGGATTAACACTATAAATTATTGTAAAAAATAGCATTTTCATTTTAGTATCGTAAAGTATCATTATAATTAAGATTTAAAGTCGGAAGATATTTTATTTTATTTCATCTACATCTATTGAGATCGAATGTCAACAGTCATGAATTTTTCACCTGCATTTAGTTTGTTATTGATCAGCATTGCTCTTCAGCTGTATGTGGTTTTCTAGATAAAATATATCTATTGTTTACAAGTTTTAACAGTCTACAAAACTTACTTAATCTAAATAGTGTTTGTGGTGTTTTTTTTTCATTTTATTTTGTTTGACATTTTATTTTATTTTAGTGGGATTCATGTGTATCATTATCGACCATAATTCTGAAACAAACAAGGAAACATTGGGTGTTAAAAATGATGAATAAATAATGGGACGTAATATAAAAAAGGGCATGATGAGGGAAACGTTTTCACAGAAAAGACATTGAGTGCATGAAGTCAGTTACACTTTACTAAAATTCTCAAAAGTCATCAAGAAAAAGGCAAAATATTCAAATGTATTTGAACAAAATCTATACTTAAAACCTTTAATTCTGAATTTTGAGATAGTCGTTTTCAGTCAATCAATAAATAACATGAGGTTTCATGAAACAGTGTCTTGATTTTCAGTGGCCACCGCTGTAGAATGTTCGGACTTGAACGACTAATTTAATGAAACCTCACATCATGTCTAAACCAAGAGTGCCACCTAGTGGCCTCTGATAATTAGGACACTGTTTCATCAACCCTGCAAGACTGTTTCATGATGCCTCATTGACCCAGCACTAGCTACATTGTTTGTACAAGAATGGAAACTATTCTAGGCCCTTTTGACACATGCGTTTGAAAAGACTCACACTCCACCATTGTTTTATGAGCGTGATGAAACAGGTACTCCAGAATTCTTTCATCCAGAAAAATGGATGAAAGTTGTGATTTATTGTCTGTGGTTGAAAATGACTCCAAATTAGTCACTTCATTCGAAGGTCTGGAGAGACTTAGTAATTAGAAAATGAAAAATCTGCAAACCAAAAAATGTTTTTTTTCCTACTGTGATTTATAGGCAACTTGACTTTTAACTCTTATGATAGCTTTCACAGACGCGCTTTCGCCACTGAGATAACTTCGTACCGTAAAATCGACAGCAGAATACGAATGTAGGAAAAAGACGTCTTGGTGCAAAGCAGTGGTGTTGTCACAACCAAATTATTTCACTGCAAAAATGACTGGAGTCAACTCAAGCAGCCGTCACACAATCCTGAAATAACAGAACCTGAAAACATGCACTTTGATTCATTCCCCTGAGATTTGGGACAGCATGTGCGCGCCTCTGTAGGAGGGCTATACTGTTTGGATCTGTGAGCCTGCAGGAGAGAGACAAACAGGATAGAGGATGATGCAAGCGTCAAAGAAAGGGAAGAGAGTAACAAGGGACGGAAGTGAAGAGACAAAAGCAGGAAAGATCAGTAAGGAGGGGAAAGGGAGAGGGTGGGAAACAATATGACAGATGTTGAAATATTTTATTTTTTTTATAGATAGACGGATGGATGGATGGATGGATAGATAGATAGATAGATAGATAGATAGATAGATAGATAGATAGATAGATAGATAGATAGATGGATAGACAGACAGACAGACAGACAGACAGATAGATAGATAGATAGATAGATAGATAGATAGATAGATAGATAGATAGATAGATAGATAGATAGATAGATAGATAGATAGATAGATGGATGGATGGATGGATGGATGGATGGATAGATAGATAGATAGATACCTAACTACTCATGGAAAGAGTCCAAGAATAAGTGTACTTGTTTGGCTGCCTGCATGGAGTCGCTTAGCAGCACTAGAAGACAATGACAAAATGTTGAATCACCTTTGAAACCACTTCTCAGGCAGGAATGTGTGCACTTGGGTGAAAATGGAGGGAATAATCGAGGGAAACTAGCTCTTCTACATTTTATCATGCTCTTGTGTTTGGCTTCATTCCCACAAAAGGCCGAAATAAGAGCAAAAAAAGGGAGGAAAAAAATGATATTCTTCCTTGGTCTTGTAGAAAACAGTATAGAATTTTTTATGTCCAGCACCATGACTGTGTTTACTGTACTGACATTTTACATTATAATAGGTACTTGGGGAAACAAAAAGAGTTGAATCATATCTAATAACTCAACATATAAATGCAGATCCAGAGCCATTCTGAGACAGTCTGCAGTCCTGACCCCACCACCATAACACATACGATGATAAAAGATCGGATTGGAAATGAAATATAAAGCAAGGTTTTATTGGACAAGAGATCTAATGTCAACTGTGGTTTTGAAATGTAGATTTATTAGGTATTTTTGCGGCTTCTTTGGTTGTAATGTACACACAATTTTGACTCACAGATATGCTCTTGACAAAAACTGTAACATAAACAATCCAATATAAAAGTTATTTTTTGTTTGTTTGTTTTTTCAAAGCCTTTATATTACAGTACCCACACAAAGGTGATACTCCCTTTATATTACAGGACCCACACAGATATTTTTTTTACAAGTGACCGAAGACCATACACTAAGTTCACATAGAGGCAGTGAGTCTCAAAGGTTTGAGTCATATTTTTGCTGCAAAATTCATGTAACATTTTTTCTATTAATACTATCAGCAGGACAAAACATTTATTTCATATTCAATGGCAAGAGTAAGTAAAAAAAAAAAAAACAATACCAGAAACAATGTGTAAAAAGCAGAGCCCCAAAAAAGACACAGGTTGATGCCTAAGGACAACTTTATACACACACAGCTTGAATAAACCGTGTCAGTTCACATGTAGAATTTAGCTCCCGGCAGAAAAACAAGCAGAGACAAACATTTCAAGCAGAAGTTTCCTCAAGTTTTGTGTCACACGTTTTTTCTTTTTTTTTTTTTGTCCTGCTTTCCTCCGTATTAATGGCTCTTGAATTAAACTGTGTTTCCATGGCATCACCACAATCTGCTCAGGACCCGATGGAGTCTGACATGACCCTGAAAATTATTTAGAGAGCACAACAAGTGAATTAAATAGAGCCTGGATGACGGCCATTATTGGGTGCTGGCAGGTAAAAAAAGAAGGAAATTGCAGTGTTTATACAGTCCAAGCAAGAGTGCGTGTCGGTGCCCTTTGTGCCACAGGTGCCGCACGTTGACCCGGGCCACTTATCGCGATGTAAGCGGTCATCCTCCATTAAAATAAAGAGAAAAGGAAGGCGCTGGTTTAGCCGAGGAGAGGCCGGCTTTTTTCATAATTGGCTGCTGGATGCTGACAGAGAGTGGAGACTTCAGTGACCTGCCCTTATTGTGAGCGCCTGGAAACTTTGGCTGGAAAGCGCACGTCTGCATTTCTCCCTTAATGAGCTACCTTTAATCCATGTCCAGGACGGGAAGGTCAGAGGTCAGGCTTTATAGCATTACGGCTGGACCAACGCCAAACACACGCTGCTTCATCCAAATTCATTAATTGTAACTTTCTCTGGAGTCCAGACTGTGACTCACATGACTGACAAAGCGTGCAGGGAAGGGTTCACTTTGGGATCATGGACGAGGCAGAGCATGTCACCCTCGCCGGTCGGGAACAAAGGATTCATAAGAGGAGGCCAATAAATATCAGACCGGCTCTCTGCTGCCGCACCGACAAAATGCACAACTTTGTTTCCACGTCATTTATTACCGAATTACATGGGATTAGAAACAGCCCTGTGATATTGAGAGTCGTTCACAAATCAAAAAATCTGCAGCCAAATCTCAACGGGAAGTCAGATTTCTACCTCACTTCTTGGCCTTTAAAATGTATGGTTGGTATTTCGAAAAAAAATCCCATCTAATCTCCTTATTACCTGTCTGCGTGTGAGCGCCCACAAGAATATTGCAACAATTATTACACATATTTCGGATCACGTTTGGGTGTCACCAGTTTTATATCCAGCTACTTAGCGGGCGGCACTGAGCTCGCCGCCATGGAAAATGATGTGTAAAGTCTGTTAAAGCCATCATCACGTCCCGCGGAATGGAAGTGAGGTTTGCCTGCTTAATATCTGGATTCCTTCTTCACACTTCCTTTGTAGTTAGATGTGTGGAGCTTTGTGGGATTCCATTATTATCGGGGGGTCGCTTCATAGTGTGTGTTGGTACCAGGTCTCCACACGTCACCCCCTTTGCTCATAAAAACAGCGGGGCAAACTTGGCCACATGTTGCTGCTCTTGTGTGCACCCTGGTGCCGGTGGTTCCACTGGGATCAGACTCCCTGTCAGCCACCTCCATATCAACGCTCAAGTAGCCATCGCACACACGGCGGGTAGCCAATACATCAAGGTCAGCTCCAGACCGTGTCGGTGATGTGGCGTCACCTCGCATTCAAAACAAATGTGCAGACTACGTGCAACACATTCTTTGGCCTCCAGTTCACGTGTTTTAGATAAGCTAATAACCGACATGTCATTTGGGCTCGTCCAACATGTCATATATTATTTTTCTAATCCAAACTGCTGCGATCTGTCAAGGGAACTATCAGCATGGGAGCAAACAATCTGTTGCCACTCAGTCTGCAACATGTTTTATTGCCGTTTCTGGAATAAATTATGCTTCGTTTTGAATGGCTGTTTATTTCAATCTCTTCTAAATACCGTACATGACTTTTTTTTTTCTTTGAAATTAAATATATTTGCTTTCAACTTTTGGGAGAAAGATGAAATGACTGGCTGTTCAGTGTCTGAATTAATGTTTTGTTTTTTTTTTAGATACACATCTTGGTCTGAAACATGGTGTTAAATGAGTCTATGTTTGCACATAAATACAATATAAGATATGATATGAGATGCCTCATGAGAGATTGAAATAAACATTCAGTCATTCATAAATGATGTCTGATGTCAAATATTGTGGTTTACTTTTTTTTTTTACTTTTCCTTCAAACATAAAAACAATAACAATTATTATTATTATTAGTATTATTATTAGTAGTATTTGTAGTAGTCGTAGTAGTAGCAGTAGTATAACTGAAAGGTTTTATATCTGTTGTTTTTTGAGTGAGTGACAAACAAAAGTATGAAAAATGAACGCACATTTATCCAAAACAGAAGCTCTAATACCATAATAATATAATAATAATAATAATAATAATAATAATAATAATAATAATAATAATAATAATAATAATAATAATAATCATAATAATAATAATAATAATAATAATGAAATGCTCAATGGTTTTAGACACATCATGTGAAATGCGTCCAACCAAAAACAGTGTTGTTGCAGTTTTGTTTTTTTTTCATTCCAGAGTGACAAAAATCTGTCCCTGCTATTATCAAGGCAGCAAGAAACAATCTGCTGTCACTCCTTCACTAATAGTTTTCAGTCTGAGTTCAATTTAGATACGGAACGTTTATGTCACCATCTCCAAATGAAATAAAACCATAGCTGTCATTCACTATCAAAAAGCAGCGACAGAATTTGTTTTTCTTGTCCCAGCGTCTCGTCCAATGACGGGAAAATGGTTCTGGCTAAGTGTAAAACGAATGACATTTTTTTCCCTCCCTGTCCTGTGACAGTGAGAGCAGCAGAATGGCAGGGATTCTGGAGAGCTCTCCGTCTCCCACCGTAGCATTTGCCTCCTCCCAGCGCCTCTCGCTGCGGCCCTGCAGATGGCAAACACCACATTAGATGTTTTGTTTTTGCACATCAAACCAGGGGTCACAGCTGCACTGCTCCTAAACCAGTCGCAGATGTGTCGCCACAGTTACCTGACAACCGGCACAGATGGAGCGTTTTCTGCAGCAGGAAGTGAGAAAACACAAAAACAAGTGTTGTTCAGCCAGAAATCTTACTCCCCTGGGAACAAGGGTAAGATCAGAGACGCCGAACGCCAACAATTTTGCTAAGTTGTTCCTCATGATTTTGCCACCTTTAGCATGTGGAGCGTCGCCAGGAAATAAACATAAAGAGGAGGAAGGGCAGCACAGATCTGTCGTTCACAGAGAGGCACTGGAATACCAATGAATGGGATGATTTATTTACGTTTTATCCAGGTTGCAAGCCAGAAAGTTCAGCCCTCAGAGAGCAGAGGAGAAGAGGACCTTGCTGGTGTGAACTTCAGTCTGCCAGACAGATTAACATGTTAATGTATGTACATGGCAAGAACGCCGAAGCACACAGCCGTGGTGTCGCAGGTCGCAGCTGCGAGCGCCGATCCTGCCGCAGAAAAGGAAGACTGATCTGTTCCACAATTTGTCCAAATGATGCGATTTACAGGGCGGCTTTAACAACCGGCCATTATCATCCCGGCACATGAAGGCCCAACGTGACTGAGAGCGCAATGAAGCCATGTCCATTTCTCATGCTTTTCAAATTGTATCTGTGGATGTGCCTTTGTTTTGGGTACGGAAACATGTTGCACGCGTGTCACTGACTGCTCAAATAATATTGTGATGATAAATTCCAGGAAGTTTGACAACTAACCAGAGGGACTGACAGCGATATTAATATTTATGGATGGAACATTAATTATTCATTGTTTCAGTCGTGATGTACAACGTTCATTTTTATATGACCGTTATATGACACAATGATTGATTTTAATCAGCTATTTCTTCAATATTATACTCTAAATATCACTTGTTTCATCTCCTTTGACATTTTATTTTGCAATATAAATTTCTCAAAAATTTCAGGGGGTTGCAATAAACTATATGTTTATGCAGTAATAATTACATATAATATTCCTGAGATTGTGAAGTGAATGGAAGACTGTTTCCTGGTATTGAGTGCAACTAGTCTGGAGTGACACAAGGCAGTAATGGGTCGATGAGGTATCATGAAGCAGGGTTGTAGAAACAGTGTTCTAATTTTCAGAGGCCACTAGATGGATTTTATTGAATAAAACCTCACATTGAACCTCACGTTGAATACTATTGAATAGTTGTTCAAGTCCAAACATTTTACAGCAGACAGCACCCTCTGGTGGTCTCTGAAAATCAGGACACTGTTTCATGAAACTTCATCCAGCCATCATATCATAATGCTTATTTTAACAGTAATTATTTAATGCTTGACTCATGGAAATAACCAAAATTTAACCCCAAAAAAAGAGTCATAAATCAGGCGTGATTTTATTATGTTTTATTCTCGGCTCCAGCATGATATTAATAAACAGAGGTGCATCCTCATTATAACATCTGTCACTGGGACAAGCGAGCCATGCACACATTAAATTAAATTAAATTAAATTAAATTAAATTAAATTAAATTAAATTAAATTAAATTAAATTAAATTAAATTAAATTACATTAAATTAAATTTACCTGTCACCTAAACAAAAAACATTTCATACACACATCATTAATTCAGAGTCACACGGAAGGTGGAGAATTGTAGTTTTCACCCACAGAAAAAGACGTCCTGCTTTCCAAGACTGTGTACAATGAATTATGCCTATATCCAAAACATCAAGCCAAGGTAACCAACTCTCTCCAACTCTCCAGGCAGCATCAATGGACACTGTCTTCATGGGTCAACGCCTCTCCGTGTAATTTTCCAGGATATTTCTTGGAGAGAACTGTATCATTTGATAATTGCAGGCTGCAAAGGTCAACGTTTATAGCGCAGCAAGTTCAAACACTGGGTTGCTGTCTCAGCCGGAATTTTGTAGGATATATTCCAAACCAGGAGAGTCTTGTTACAGAGCTGTTATATTTAAAAACGTTTTATTTTTAACCATTGGTTGGGCTTCTACTGTTGCAGTACATTATGGGACCTGTGCTTTTTAAAGCTTGGACAATAATAAAGAAAATTTGCCGCTTCACTATGATGTCATCGCATGCCATAGACTCAATGATTTTTTTTAAAAAGGAAGGTGACACTCCTGTTCATTGATGTCCAATGGAGCCAGTGCAGATCCACGGTTCTTGACCCCGACAGTCCCTGAAGTGCCCTGGATGGAGTCTAGCCTTCTGCTGTTTCCTCACTGCCAGTCACTGCAGCCCCGGTTGCCAGGAATACAAGCTCTGCTTCAACTCTGACCCCTGACAATGCTCTGCGGCGGCCGACCCGCCTGCGAGGGCGGCCCGGGCCAGGCCTCTGGAGGATGGAGGTCTGTGTGGTCTGGGTGGAGATCTCTCTATACAAGGCTCTCTGATTTCCTCTGCGAGCGAATGTGTGCTCCAGTACGTCAGCACAGAATAATAAAACAAACATGCGAGTCTTTTTATATGTGCGTGGTCACATCCAACGGGTGATCCGGCCAACGCCAGATCATTCTCAGCCTTTCCTTTATCCCGAGGCAGACATGCTAATTACAAGCAGTTTGGTAAACTGGAAATGTGAACCCAGGAAGCAACATGTGGCCAAGAAGGTTCCTGCTTTGATCAGCTGCACTGGCTGAAGGGCTGGTGGTCTGGAAGCAGCGCAGACCTGCGGGTCACTGTACCCTACACTGTCATGGTTTCACCAAAATAATGAGTTCAGTCTGATGATAATACATGGAAATGGAAACTCCTGTGTAACATGAGATGATTGTCATGTCAAATGAGTCGATGTGTCGGATGTCCTCTGAATGTTTGCCCGCGGACCTGATGATAATGCTGAGGCCATCGGAATAGAAGAAGTCGCTCTCTCTCTCGTACCCTGAAAATGACTCTTGTTGGCAGAGTCAATACATCGTGTGCTTCATATATAAGTAAAGGTGAGTGCGCTCATACAACATTTACATGTCCAAGACAAAAAAAAGGTGGATTGAAATAAGTGTAACAAACAAGTGACAAATAAAAAACTTAGTTTCGCCTGGCTCCTAAAAATAATTATTAATTATTAGATGTGATTCTTGTTTCACAAACATAAAAAAGTAACCAATTCTGACTTATATTATTATTATATAATAATATTATATTATTATTATTATTAATAATAATAATAATAATAATAATAATAATAATAATAATAATAATAATAATAATAATAATAATAATATATCAATTTGATTCAAATTAAATCAACTTACATCTTTACTATCACTTCTTTGTAATTCCACATTAATATGTAACAACAACTACATGGACATGAGAGAAAAACAATTCATTGAATATGTCAGTACCTGTAATAATCAGTTTACTATCATTAAAAATGTTTTATTCAGTTTATCTGATATTGTCTTTCATCCATAAATTGATTCCCAACTATATACATGTGCTCAAACATACTGGGCCTCTTTGCTTGGTCTGCTGCGCCTGCGACCCATGCTTGTATAAGTGGTACAATATGGCCGCCTCCAGGTTCCTGCCTTTATTTGTTTCATGTTCTTATTTTACTTAGACCGATGACCTATATTTACACAACCAAAGTGGTATTTTATTTATTAAGTCTTCACGCTTTGTAACTGTTTACGAATAAGCTGTTGTAGCCGTCCTCAGCTGCAGCTGCCGATGGCGATGAAAAACAAGACATGAGTCAACAGTATGCTTATCCAGGTCCTGCAGGAATGTTTCCATTTCCAAATCTGAGAGTTAGGAATGCAGGTGTGTTCACAACTTCCCTGGTGTGTGATCAAATGTGTCTACATCGTTTGTTATAAAAGAATCCACATGTGGAAAGATTTATATCCTTGTAAATCTTCAAACACACAAACCATTTGTCACGGCGTGTGTTTGCCAATAATAGACTCAGGAACATTAGGGCTGAGGAAATAACATGAAAACAAAATGTACTGGGTCGCAACCTTCAACGCACTTGCCATGAAACACTTATTGATTTACTTGTATTAAAGTCAGGTAAAAATGACAAGACAAATGGAAATAATGAGGTGAATGTCAACAAGAAAATAACCTAATTTAACATGGATTCTGACACTCTAAATACAGTTTTGTCTTCAACCAAAATACTTTCTTTTGGCAGCAATGTCAGATGAAGAGCGCTGTAGCAGCTACCAAGATAAAAATGTTCAACATTGTCGCTAGGTTTCCAGACCAAAAGTCTGTAGTCTGATAAGGAATCAATATTTGAGAGACTCTGTAAAGTAGTGATTAAGAAAACTATAGCAATGATGACTCTTTTATGTCAAACCCTACTTTCTACACGATTGCAATACATTATAATAACAGCTATTTTATCTAAAATAAAGGGTAGCTATTGAAGACAGATAGATACACAGATAGACAGACAGATAGATAGATAGATAGATAGATAGATAGATAGATAGATAGATAGATAGATAGATAGATAGATAGATAGACAGACAGACAGACAGACAGACAGACAGACAGACAGACAGACAGACAGACAGACAGACAGACAGATAGACAGATAGATAGATAGATAGATAGATAGATAGATAGATAGATAGATAGATAGATAGATAGATAGATAGATAGATAGATAGATAGATAGATAGATAGATAGATAGATAGATAGATAGATAGATGCAAAGCTACTATATTTTTATATTAGCTTTCATTTCTGATGGACAAAATAACAGACTGTGTGTGTGGATCCGTTTAAGGTGAAACTACAGTAGGTCCTTAACTTTTATTATATACATTTTGACTCGGAACAGAAGTCTTCAGATAAGACTTTTGCAATTGCTGCTTTAGACGAACTCCATCTCATGACGCATCATAAGTCTAGTAGCCACAGTTTCACACCCAGACACAGCGGTGACACAGTGCCAAGGTGTGCTTGAATTGGTGAGCCATCATATTTTAGAGTCACATGTTGAAGTGACCCCTACAAAAGAATGCAGTCTCCCTGGCGACTGTAGCAACATCACAGCCTTTAATGTCCTTATTTGGCTGCTTTGTTTATTGGTGTGACTTCCACAGAGCGCGGGCTGACAGAGCAATAATTTCGGAAAACTCCGTACTTCCCTGGGTGGTGCTGCGCACTGGAATAGCGGTAGTTTAGTGCCGCTGATGAAAGCTATTGGCTCACTTGTTTATTCATAGTCACAGTTTTCACTGAGCGCATTAGCGTTAAAATGTCAATATATTCATCACATCCGGCACGCACAGCAGAGGAGTTTCAAATATGCTGAAATTGGCAGCGATGTAAAGACAAATTTGTCATCTGTATTAATGAAAGCCCAGTGCCATCAGCTCTGTTGACTCCACATGTGTAATGAAGGCTGCTCGAAAGCTCTGCGCTCACACACGTCCGCCGCAGCCGCCTCACACATCTCCACGCAGCCAGCCTTTCCAACAACTGCATTAGCATATGAGCCCCATTTGTATGAAGAGCTTACTCCTGGAGTCTCTGCCCAGATGTTGCCGTGAGAAAATACTGTTTTGTGTTTGTGTTCAATACTTAGAAAAATAAAATAAATCATTGTCATAAAGCACCTCAGAAGTCAACAATGACACTATTTATAACGTCCCAGATGTCTGGATATTATTTAAGTCATGTCGACTCATTTGTTGACGTTGAACAGATGTTCGAATTGAAGAAATGGACTGGGGTTTGTCGTGATTAGATGTTTTCAGGGGAGAATAAAAATACAGCTTTTTTTCTGATGGCTGTTATTGAAGCAGTACCTGCAAATCAGGCACAGCTTCTCAATTTTGTTAAAACTCCAAAAACACTCACTTGTTTCCACCCACCATGAAAGCACCGTCGTCGCTCGGCGCCACTTCTTGTCACGCAGAGACGCTTCATTTGTAGGTCTACAGGAATCATTTCCAATAAGAGCTGTGAAAGAGGGTGAGGTTTTTGAGGAATTATTTTCATCCGCTGTTTACCGATTGTGTTCGCGCCAAAATAGAAAAAAGAAAGAAAGCGGCTACCTCGTGTGATTGAAGATATATTTGACTTCAAAGTCAGTTTGTGGGGGCAGCAGCTACGGCCAAGAGGCCCAGACTTCTGAGGGTCAAGTCGCTCTGCAAAAAAAGAAATGTTTCAAATGTTTCATGAAACAGTGTCCTGATTTTCAGAAGGCACCAGAGGCCACTGTCTGCTGTAAAATGTTTGGACTTGAACAACTAATTCAATGAAACTTCACATCATTTCTAAACCAAGAGCGCCATCTAGCAGCCTCTGAAAATTAGAACACTGTTTCATACTGTTTCATGACACCTCATCAACCCATCAATAGTCACTACCCAAAGTGAGTTGCAAGGTAAATCATCTTGGTAAATCTTTTGGGAGCAATGTGCTGGTGAGGCTTCGTGAAACAGTGTCATCAGTTTCAGAACACATAAGGTAGCACCTTCAGTTTATAAAGAATGTCAGGCTTCATTCAAATCCAAGGGTTTGGAGCAGAGTGAGAATGAGGCAGTGTTTCATGAAGCCTCACCAGCCCATCACTGCTTTCTGTCTCTGCCTTTTCTTTATCATGAGAAGTAGCTTTTTCCAGTAAACTTTCCTTCAGTGAGATTCATTTTAAGGATGATTTACACAGTTTTGTTCCGACAGCAGTGTTGACTCCTGTGGCTGCCGTCGATCCCTCACAAGGTCACGCTCCTAGAAGACAGCGAAGCACAATTCATCGTCAAATAATTTCATTATTTTAAGGAACAATTTGCCGTCATCTGTCTTCCCCGCCGGCAGCCTCAGATTTGAGGTTCAATCAATGCCGCATGTATTATTCCCTTATGACAAAGGAGCAACTTGTTAATCAATACACGCTCCTCAGCATCTCTCATTCGGATTGATCCACCGAGGCGTAAACAAGACAAGGCAGTCAACTCGGACAATTGCAATGCGTGTAGCGTGTGGCGGTGCAAACAGCAAGGTTGTATTCAAACAAACACAACAAGATAAATCTAATACACCCTCGTATGGTCAGTGTGAAATTTAAACATATAGTAAATTCTGGACTACAGAGTGACCGGAATAGTCGCTGCATCCATTAAGAGGGTAAGGAAAAATGGAAAGTAGAGCTTGTTCATACATAAGCCACACTGGTCTATAAACCGCGGGTGCAGTGGTGCTGTCTGCACCGTAGAAAGGTCACTGGTGCTTAAAAATACATGAGGATCACTTCTAAACTAGTTTGGAAAACCGGGTCCAGCACGGAGACTGACTCATGAAACAAACTTGGTTCTGAACTTGAATCATGAACTCCTCACATCTTTTATTGACATTAAAGAGCTCAAAATCCGCTGTTTTCACTTGAGTGTGTGCCGAAGTGCCGACACCACAGTGTTTGATGTCATCGGTTTGATGTGATGAAGCTCAATATTTTGGCAGCATGACGCTTTATAGCCTGTAAAAATCCATATATAAGCCACATCGTTGTGTCAGCTGCAGGGTGCAGACCGTGAGAGAAAAGTAGCAGCTTATAGTCCGGAAATTACGGTAATATAAACAATTGAAATAGAGCAATGTGACAGAGGGTCAGAGGTGAATAGGTGCTTCTTAATTGTTGTTCTGGTGTATATACCTCTCGTCCTGGGTAGCTGGGATGTGATGCTTCTCATCCTACATTTGTGAGCAACACTCCCTCACATGACTGGGGAGAGCAGAAACCCTGCCCACGTCCCTGGGCGGCCAGTGGTTTGCAGATAGCACTGAGGAGAACATAGAAGATCAGTGTTTCCTGTTTCCGTGTGTAATGAACACACAGCTCCTGCCAGACTACGCTTGAGCAAAGAAATATTTGAGACAACGTAGGTGTTTGTGTTGCGCAGCTTCAGTAATTCAAACTCATGCGAATCATGTGAACTCTTATTTTCCATGAGCATTTCGAGTAAATCGTGACATTCAAGTCAATAAGAAAAAAGAAAACTGCAGCCAGTGACTGTTCATCTGCTTATCTAGTCGCCTGATAACTAAAAAAAAAATGTAGTGGTGGGAAAAAAAAAGCCCACGTTGAGCTGCACGGTGGAGTAGTGGTTAGCCTCCTTTGCATCCTCACGGCGGGGAGTTTGTGTATTCCGTGTTTGCGTGGGTTTCCTCCAGAGACTGCAGTTGCCTCACACAGCGCAAAAACACACTGAGGTCAATTGATCATTGTAAATCGTCCGTAGGGGAGAGCATGAATGGGGATTCAGGTTTGTAGCTCTCCTCTGTCTCTCGCCCCAGATAGCTGGGACAGACCCAAGTGTCTCCATTCTAGATGTCAGCACTGGACTGCAGTGGATCTGTAATTCACATCGCCGCTGTAATTCCAATGAAAGACGACGCAAAGCCAGGCCAGGTATGTGTCAAATACATTGGGAGCGCGATGAAAGTGTTTCTTCCAGACAGCTGGAGGCTGCCATGACTTTTTCAGCACGTCGTCGTCAGCGTGAAACAATTGTGTTATTTATTCATCTTAAACTTGGCGGTTTCTACTCTTCCCAATCATGTAGAGCAGCTTGCTCTGAGAGCAGTGTGGCGTCCAAAATTGTGTCAGCTTGAGTTCACCCAGCCGTAATTGCAGGTAACAGAGCCTCGGCTCACTCTGCGAACACGCCGGACACGACGTAATCTCCATGCAATTTCAATGTTTGGGCCTCGGTTTCACATTCACGCAGGGTTTTTATTCTTGGAAATTCAAAGGATATTTTGATTCATCAGATGCAGGTGGGAGCGGGAGACAAAACAGACCAGTGTGGGAGTCAAATAATGGGTGAAAGTGGAGTGTCTAAACCACTAAAACACAGATGATGTCGAACTTAGTCGAACTGAGACCTTGGTTTTTGACTCATCTGTAATGAAAACTATGTAAACTACAGTTGAAATTGAAGCGGCACATTAAAAAAGAAAGGAAGATATAGGAACATTATAAGAACAATCTCCACTCTTAATCTCAACTACTGTAAAAATATAACTGTGTGCTCTTTTACCACTAAAATATAATATAATAAAATTCAAACAATCTTCACTCCGCACACACAGTCGCAGGAATTGATGTCATGTAGAGTTAGCTTGGTGGATAATGCTACAAATAAACAGTGATTCTAAACAAAAACATCAACAACCAAAAACATTTTTTTCTTTTGTCTTCAGACCATCACTGAGCTCACCAGCACATTTTCCAGTCTTCACCATCATCGGTCTGATTCAGAAGACGTCAACCTCTGGTTGTTGGTGTTTCAGTGACGTCAAACGTGTCACAACAAATGTTACACTTACAAATCATGGCAGGACGGTAGCAAAAGCCATTTTGTTTTTGTGCGTTCGAGAATGTGATTCTTGACTTGTCTGTCTTTAAAAAATTGTGCGTATTGTTACGAAATTACTAGGGGTGGGATTCAATTAAAAAATAGTTAATTCGAGAATATGTGATTAATAAATCTCAATTAATCGCAGTTTAATGGTATAAGAACAATTGACACATGAAGCCACATTTTTCATTTGAATGAATTTGGTATATGACTGAATCAAATGGAGCCATACATACCTTCAAACAACAAAATATTGTTCATTTTGCATCAGTTTGACAATAAATCACAATGGCGGCTATATTCAAGTTTTTATATCACCTTATTTAAACTAAAGCTCTTTTAATGTCTTGAAAATATTTGTATAAGAATTTCAATTTTATAAGAATTTAAAGTACATTCTGTGTAGTGAAAAACCTCCCTGAACCAAAGCAAACAGATGCTTTTGTTTGCTTTTGTTCAGGGATTCCTCCATGTGTGTTGTTGTTGTTCTCATCCTAGCTGCCACGTGTCTTGTGCATCAGTGGGATCAGTGGACCAGGAACTCCTGCACTGACAAAGGTTCCATGTTGTCTGGAGAGCAAACTGTACAAATTTGAACTTTGAGTTTTCACATTTGTAAACCTATCACGCATCTGTGTTCCTTTTAGCTGCTGTGTTCACCAGGTCACATGGTACAGCCACCCCCCTGCCATGGGCCCTTGATGAGGGCAGGACCAGGCTGAACCCTGGGTATTGAAAAGCGCCATTGGTATGTGGCATTTATCTAACTAGATCACTAGGCCGCAACTTTCTCTGTTTGACGGATGAAAATTCATCCTACACTGACAGATGAGGCTAAAGGTGCGTCCGTATGAATTGCGGTTAGGATATGAAATTCACATTTAAACCACAAGACCGTCACAAAATATGAATTCCATATGTTGTCAGGCAGCAGCAAGCCGTGGTAGCACCTTGGCTCAGCTTGTTTCCGAGCGATAAAAGGAGCTAAATGAATATTTTCACAGGTGAATGGGAAGTGAGTTATCATGGAAAGTAGTGTGGCGGAGCGCTGATAAGATGATGGCACGTCTTGAGTGGAAGAGAAAGGACCAGGCTTAAGGAGACAATGAAATCGTATACAGATGAATAGAACGCCTGTCATAGGCGAGGCTAATGTGGTTTTCTTATAACATTGTAATAACAGAAAACAGAGGCGATTGATACATTTTCTTCTGTCTGGTTTCTTCATCTCTTCTCTGAACAGTTTCATGATTTATTTTGTCAATGAGCTGGATGGAAAATGGCTGTTCAGTTGACTTACTGCTTTGGCTACAAGCAGTTAGAATTTGAATTAAACTGACATATTAAAAAATGTTTTTGTGTGTGTCATGTGTTTTAATTGGGACTCATTTTTCCCAAACAAACAGAAATTCAATGTGTTTATGAGCTTTGTTTACAATCTCAAACTTTGAATTCATGTGGAAAAATCTCACTTTAACTGAGCGGATTTAAGTTGCTGTGGCGTGAACTTAATTCTGGTCTGTAACATGCGTTACTGTATTGTAATGTATTGTAAGGTATAACTCGAGGTTCAGATGGGGATCCGGAGAAATCAAACCCGATCGGCATCAGACTGAGTTTGGCTGTCGAGGCTGTGATTGATCTTCCTCAGACGCAGCCGCGTCTCTCCTTGACTCCCTGGGTGCCATCTGACTCTAATGTGAGACAATTAAGATCTCATCGTTTCCGCTGGCTCTCACAGTTAGCATGCCAGCGCACTGAAGATCAAGATAAGCAACCATCTCTATGATTCTAAATTTAGAGCCTCAGGACTGCCAATTCTCGTTGACTTGGATTACAGCACAGGAATAATCCGTTTAACTGTCAAAGCTGCCGTCTGTAAGAAAGTCTTGCGTGTGATCGCTAGACGTTTAGAGAGATGGGAAGTCGGTTCAAACGCTCCACAATGAGTTGGTTTGCTAGCAAAGGTGGACGTTGTTTGGAGGAGATAATAACTGTGGGTTAAAATAAAGGTATGATGAAATATAACAAATATAAGAAGATAGAATATCTTTCTTTTTCAGAAATTGAAAAACACAAAAAGATTTTTTTTTATCTCTATCAAAAAAATATATTATTTAGATAGCAGTGTTTTCCTGAGGAAAAATTAAAAGTTAATAAAAACACCTTAAATACAAAAAAAACCTCTTTAATACTGCAAAGTTTAAGAAGAATTTACAGAAATTTCACCGTTTACATTTCAATAACGCAGGAGGAACACGTTCCTAATCTGGTTTTCATTTGACTCACATATTGTTATGATTTGTATACAGCATGCAAGCTTTTCAATGCCTTGCCCTTTCCTCTGTTTTTGCAAAAGCATTACCATGCCACACACTGGCCTGACATCAGTAACATCAGTTTCAGGAAGGTAAAAACGGCTGGTAAATGTTGAGGGTAAAGCCTTTGTCCAACAGGTGGAATCATAGTAGGAATATATAGTGCGTCTTGACCTCATACTAGTGATGGGTAGATGAGGTATCATGAAACAGTATTGCAAAGATGATGAAACAATGTCCTAATTTTCAGAGGCCACTAGATGGCGCTCTTGGTTTAAAAATGATGTGAGGTTTCATTGAAGTAGTTGTTCAAGTCCAGACATTTTACAGTAGACAGTGCCCTCTGGTGGCCTCAGAAAATCAGGACACTGTTTCATGAAACCTCATCAACCCTCCAATACCGCGTCATGAAACCGCATCAGCCCATCGCTAGTAGTGACCGGAAAAACTTTTGTGCAGAGTGGCTTGACTCCTCCTTAGAGGCAAGGTGAGGAGCTCAGTCATTCCAAAGACACTCAAAGGAGAACATCCACATTGGCAGACGCTAGTTGAGATGCCTCCTGGATTTGTCACTGTCGAGGTGCTAGAGTCGTTTTTGTTTTTTTTTCTTTGCCCCCACAACATTGACATCTGGTGACCTCTGAAAATCAGGACAGTTCCGTGAAACCTCATCAACCCTTCAATACTGTGTCATGAAGCCTCATCCAACACCACGGCGTCAATCATGACTGGTTCATTGGACCCATGTTCTAAACTCCGTCTGAATTTCTCACCATAATTTCGCCATGGAAGCATAAACATATTTGAATCTCTTACCAGGTGAGAGTGAGCATCCAGAGCTTCCCTCCCCTTCAGTTCAGTGTCTCTCAGTACCTTTGCTGGAGCTTTTGTTCTGGGCCTTGCCGTTTCAATAATAAATAATGCAGTTGGCTCATTAGTTTGTTCGCTCTGAGGTGGACCAGGGAACTCTATTTCCTCTCAAGGTCGTAAATCAGAGCCAGACTCTCAGCCGCAACACGTCTTTCCAGTCTCCGTCTCTGTGATGTGGATTTTACAGCGTTTTGGTGCCCATGTCTTCATGGACACGTCACGCTCACCAATTAGCAAACCTGTGACAAATACGTGCCAGGGACATTCACTGCACGAGGGTTTTCCATTTCAGTGTCTTGGCTTCGCAGAGCTGTGGGTCATTCTCTGGCAAATTCAGCCTGCTTATAGAATGTTTCCCAGCAACCAACGATGACGATAATTGGACCGATCCGGGGGCAGCTGGACAGAAATCGCCTTCATGGCAGGAATGTCTGTGTGAGTTTTTTTTTTTTTTCATAGCGCAGGTTTAACAAACACATTGAATAACACGACTTTAATGTCCAAATTCCCCCGGATACACACATTTGTGGGTTCTGACAATCGTTCTGGAAGTCATTTTTGGCTCCAGCTGCTCGACAGCTCGAGCTGTCGCCTCTTTATATTAGCACTAATGTGATGATGCCACTCTTTCCAGTGGCAAGCATCAAACCCTCAGTCTGGCCTGCTGTTGTGTGTCCATACACTCCTTGGTTTATAGCTCTGTTCAGAGCGTGGCGGGACACGGAAGTCTGACTGACATATTCAGAACAAAACTGAGTGACCGTTCAAATGGAACAGACAAACTATGAATCATACAGGATTCAAGAACAGTGTTTCATTCATCCAAGGTTTTCCTTTCAGTGGGTGACTACACTGTATGCTTAGTGATGAACCGATATACAGTCACGTTGCTCAGCATGAATACGTCTTTAAAAGATCTCAGGAGGCATCATATGACAGCTAAAGGTTTAGAACTGTATTGTATGAAGAACGTTTTTAAGTAAAATTGGTGGCTAGTCGATAAGGGGCACTTTAGTTTTTTGGTTACATTGTCGCACGTGAATTCACAGACTGCGTGGTCCTTGAATTCAACATAAATGTGCTGATCGTCGAGTCACTGTGTGTGCATCTAAAAGCAGTGAGTTGTGTTGTTTTGTCACGTGTCTACACTTCTGTCAATGTTTTGTTCGTTCATCAGTTAAGAAATGACATGTCAGTCGCTTTGGCCAGTGCAGTATACATCGCTATAAGGAGTGGCTGCTACAGTAGTTAGCAGCTAAAAGGAAGTTCATGCTAGGTCTTAGTCTAGTTATTCAATTCACATCATACCTCTTACTGTGGTTTACCCACTGTGACATAAGTTAGAAATATTATGTTGCACCTTTTTTAAGTTGTTCCTTATTAGAAACCTATACGATTCACTCCGTACATTTTATGTGACTTTGCATTTCATTGAATTATCCTGTGTTCCTGTGCCTGAATAGCAGAAACCACACACAAGCACATTCCCTCACAGAAGTTATATCAAGGCTGAACTTCACTACTGACTCCTTTCTTCGTTCTCCACCCACCTCCTCACGTGTCCTGACCGACATACTGATATAAGTGTTGGCTGCCACCTACGATCCACACCCTTTTACAGTCTGTTACAGTCAAACTGCTTCGAATAAGAACTAAGAGCTACCTATAAAATATAAGGACAAACATGCGCAACTGCTGCTGTCCTTTTAGCACAGCGGCCCAGCCAACCACAGGCATGAAATGGTCACATGACACCCGAAATTCATGTATTCAGCACCCAAGAACATGTTTCAGGTCAAGTCCAAAAGCAGAAAAACACAAAACTGTGTTGCATTCAACTAATAAAAAAATCTCATTACGTATACTTTAAGACAAAAGACCGAATGGCAATGTTTTGTGAAACGATACTCAGAACAGAAGCAGTGGGCTTACTGAATTTATGGGTAGCTTCTGTCACAGAACTTGGGGCACTGTGGAAAAGTGGCCCTCAGTAAACTGTCTGAATAAATTCCTGGTGCTATGAGACCATATCGTACCTGTAGTCGGCTGAGCTTCGGTGCTGAAATGCCCCAAATTCTGCGACAGAAACTACCCATGAATTCAACAAGACTCTCTCTTCCCAATTATTTTTATTTTTTTTTATTATTTTTGACAGTTTTGAATGAATATTATTTAACAAAGCAGCCATGAGTTATTTATCTTTTTTTTTTTATTTGCTGAGTGCAATGGAGGACTCACTTATTTTGCTTCCTTTTGTTTCGGCCCATTTTCTCCCTCCCTTGTTGTGTGTTTTGTGTCCTTGTGATGTGTGTTTGTGCTTTTGGACTTGACCTGATCGTTGCCTCCAGTGTGTCCACTGCTGCTCCTGGGTCTCTGGCCTGTTGTTATCGGACCACAAATTTCCCGGAGGATTTGTGGTAGAAATGTTCCTTCACAACGCAGGAAAGCAGTTGATCTGCCTCTTTGACACTGGTGTTGTCCAATGGAAAGGAGGCCCACGGTAGAGCCACCTTTACAGTAGAGACACCTTTGGGAACAAGCCGGAGGCATCAAATCCTTCCTGAATTAGAACTTTTTTTTTTTCAGGAAAGAGCAATCTTGAGCCCATGGACAGTACATACATTATTTAAACAAAAGAGTAGAACATCGATACAATATCAGCCGATCATGCAAGGATTACCTTTGGAATCTTTTCTTCAGTTTAGTTCATTGCAGTGATCCAGCTGGCAATGGGCACTTTTCACAGCGACTGAAATAGCAGAGTGTCAAAGTGCACGCTCTGTCTTCTGGGCTTGTTTTGGTAGCAGTAGCCGTGTGATTTGCTCGCTTCGGGATTACCCTCGGACCACTTAGCATCACATCATCCATGACAAACATTTAATTTGAGACATTTAAAGCATGGTGGAGTCAAGCTGACTGAGGCAGAGTTTACGGATAGAAGTACAGATGAGGTACAACACAAGAAGAAATGTCTATAACTCAAATTCTAACTAAAATGTTTGTTGTTTTTCTGAATGGAAATAAACACCGTATGCTTCAAGAAAAAGTGTCACCTTAAAAGAAACTGTATTTGCATTTACAGAAATACTTTTGCTTACTGTACAAATAGAAATGCAGCGATCCACTGCAGGGTTCAGTCTATTTTGAATTACTCTTTTGAAACGCTCCTTTTGGAAATTCACACTGGTTGACCGTCACGCTTTCATCTAAACAACGCTGTAGATGTGTAAAGCACCAGATATGTTGGATCAAAAACACGTCTGACCTTGTGAAAATTTCAACCTTCAAGACCTTCTAGATGGTCAGAGACAATACTGCAAAACAAACATTGAAAACTCAATCTGTATCTTATTTCTATATACAGTAATTGACTTCAGGTCGCTGACTAACTTTTCCGCACTTTTGTTCACAATTCCGATTCATATGCGCTGCTCAATAACCCTAGAGCGCATTGCGATGCCAAATGAAAAATAAATGGCACAGAAAAGCGTAAAGGAAAAAGAACATTATCAAGGACGCTGCTTTGTTGCAGCTCCCATTAATGACTGCTTTGGAAACATTCTATCACAGACCTCCTGTCTCAAAAAGGGCAACTGTTGTTGTCTGTTTCAGCGGCAATTGTTGATGAATGTCTTTCACGTGCCACGTGCTTGTCGTGAAAAATGCGGCGACTGCGTTCATTCTGTTGGTTCTCTGTTGGTAGCATGGTGAAGTAAGGGTTTGTCCTGAAGTCGCAGAGGAAGAAGGTCAAGATCAGGTGGCCCTTGACTCTCCTGCCACATAACTGGGATCGACCACAGCCTCACAGGAATAAGCGGAGTGTTGGATTATCCAGCTACCGCTGGTTCCTGCTTGCTTGGTTTGTGTGTGACACTTCCTGATTTAGGCCTGCTGACAGTGGAGAGGTGGAATCAGTGCAGGACCTGTTTCCCTTATCACCTGCAACAAGCTAGTGAATTGGCATCTAATCCATGCCTGTGTCTCTCTCGATAACTGTACAGCTCCTCCTCGATCTTGTCTATTTCTCATGTTGGATTATTCTATAGGTATTGTTTTGGTTTCCACCCTATCTGGTTGGTTCCTGCCTTTTAGAGTCGCTGGTGTTTTGAGTTTGTTCCATCCCATTCCTTGTGTCTCACTTTCTTCCTGGTCTCACACATGCCATTTCTTTTCAGCTTTTATTTGCATTCAAACCTTTCCTTTGTGAACCCGACACGTTCATTAGGAGGTGGATGTACTGTATATTTAGGAAGGGCGAGAAACAGTCAGAATTGGGCCCATCGGCCCTAGACAGAGCAGTGTTTTCCAGCTGTGAAAACAAGAGACAGGTGAAAGAGGACGATAGTCTTGCCGTCTTTATACCTCCTTCTCATCAGCCATGTTTTAATCAGCTTCTTTGCTTGAGAAAATGCGGTTGTTAAACACAAACCAGAACATGTGAACCAGGATTCCTTACTCTGTTTCAAGCTGTTGCTTATTGAGTTTCTGTTGAATCACATTCCTTTACAGCGGCATTTCTCGATACCATAGGCAGCGCAGCACCGGACTGTCCAGCATGTTAAGAAAACACAAATCAGATTGTTCCATCCCAGTCATTGTAAAGGTTAAGGCACTAGTTGGTACTTAAGATACCACGCTTGTAAGAAGCATAAGGTTGCATTCGATACTCTATATAGCATGTAACTTCAGAAGGGCCTTGATAGAGAACATTTCCAGGAGGGAAACAGTGGAGTCAACATCTGACTAAGATGGTTGACTATAGCGTTAGATGCAAAAGTCCACCTGGCGACTTTCTTAGGAGTGAGAATGTGTTGCTTTTGTCCTTTATATTCAAGCGACGCTTCCATTCCAGGAGCCTTGACACTGAACCAGCCAGTAATGTCGGTGTTGTTAGTATATTTCTGATGTTTTGCCAAAGCTAACATGACTTCAAACTCAACATCACGCTATGTTTCGCTGTTGTCGCAGAACCACATACTAGTGATGGGTCGATGCGGTATCGTGAAGCAGTATTGCAGGGCTGATGAAACAGTGTCCTAATTTTCAGAGGCCACTAGATGGCGCTCTTGGTTTAGAAATGATGTGCGCTTTTATTGATTAAGCTTTTCATGTCCAAACATTTTACAGAAGACAGTGCCCTCTTGTGGCCTCTGGAAATGAGGACACTGTTTCATGACACCGCATCAACCCATCGCTACTAGATACCGTGAATACATAGTCCACAGATAGAAACTAACAAAGATAAATGACAATTAATACATGTATATTTCTGTATATATCATGACACTAAAACTTAGCTCCTCTTACTTCAAATCTACTGAGGTATTCTAAACCCAGAGTCTAGTGGTATTTATATCAGTCTGTCCATGTTTGACAAAGCCTGACTGAGATTCATGCGGTCAGAATGTGGAGCTCCAGTTGCATGAAGAATGATTTCGTTTGTGAACAGGAGTGAACAGTTACAGTGCGC
The DNA here is from genome assembly GCF_027744825.2 of Synchiropus splendidus. NCBI lineage: Eukaryota > Metazoa > Chordata > Actinopteri > Syngnathiformes > Callionymidae > Synchiropus > Synchiropus splendidus. The sequence continues at coordinate 4,458,920 of NC_071345.1, read as the reverse complement.
CGTGTTCTCGTGGGCAGATGTCTTCAACCGTTTTACAAAATGGCATTTGAAAGTATCCAAAGTTGTTAAATGAAATCGATGGAAAGCGCCAGGTTTTCCTCCGAGATACAGAGAAGTGGAAATCTCATAAAAAGGAAATCTTTCTATTCAAGTTGAGTGCTACAGTAAATCTATTTAGCGACTTCGCCACACTGTGAAGGCCCGGTTAGTTTTTTTTTTTTATGTGAGAAAGCGGGTTTGGAACGGTTGACAAAACCATCACTATGCAAATGTATGAAAACACGGACAAAAAGTGCAGTCAGAGAAGGACGCACACCAACGGATAAATGTGCAGCTGCCTCCAATCCCTGCCATGACCTCGGCTGCCTGTCGACAGCAGGGAAAACAGAATTCGTCAAATCACAGCCGTCGCTGATGAAGGAAAAACACAGCTCCATATCCCACACATTGTCCAGCCAATGGGAGACGTGTCTGCCCTGGGAAAGAGGCTGGAGCGGAGAAGCAAAGCATTGTTAAAAACACACAACAGAGCAGTCCAGGAGCGAAAGAACACCCCTGCTACACTCTGTGGCTGAGTCAGGAGGGCGTCCGATTACATCTGGCGAGCGCGTGTTCCTACATACAGTGTGTGTGCGTGTGTGTGTATGAGGGAATGTTACTCAGGTCAGTTTCACTCTGCTTGTCCACTCGCCATAATTGCCAGTGTGTATGTCTGCAAGTGTGTCTGGGCTCAGGTTCCCTTCTCAACGATAAATAAGAGTCTGATTAGTTCCTTCCTTCCTCGCAAGTCACAAAGCCGGACTAATCCCTGGGTAAACTTGCTGGGAGATGAAGGGACGAGGGAGAATGGAGGAAGAGGAACTGGAGGCTGGATGAGAAAGAAAAGAAGTGGTTCATGAGGAAAGGATCGATACGGAGGCAGGTATGACCAAGGTAAACTTGAGCTAAGCTGGACAAAAGAAAGTGCAGAAAGGAGAAACAGTGTTGGGAGGCTGCATGCAGGAGCGCAGGTGAAAAGGAATTGCTCCTGCTGACCCGTGCTGAGGCGAAGACCTGACAGGGCAATGAAACGGGAGTGCAGCTTGATTAATGCACACTCTTGTTTGCCAAGGCTAATACTCTGTTCAGGTGGTATGCAGCTCCAGGCACGTCCGTTTCCAACACCCACGTTCACTGAGACTTTCTAAAGTTTGACCCGAGAATCCAGCCAGGGTTGACATGATCTCGTAGTTTAGAGATCCTGCTTGAAACCAAAGACTTGCTTCACATTGTATAACTTCAACAGTTTGCGGGAAATTCAGAAAGTAGTACAGAATTTTCAGGGCTATGTCCATGTAAAGAGGTTTTAACTCGACAGGTTATGTCCCAAAATAAGCTCAAAATTCAGGTGTTTCACCCTGGATTTGTGCTCAGCAGGGAGGTGGACATTGTCCCGGACTTCTCCAGCAGACAGTGAGAATCTTTGCCTGAAGCAACTGACGCACAAAATGGCTGAACCAGTAGAGACAATATGCATTGAGTAGCTAAGTTTTCTCGCGATATTCGGAAAAAAAATAGTCAACGAAATACAATATTCAGTATTGGCACATCCACGAGGTGACAAAGTGGTGAAATGGACTTGGGCTCTTCGGAATGGTGAGGCTTCATGAAACCCTGTCCTCGTTTCCGGAGCTCAGAAGGGGAAGTAGTTTTCATTGAAATTGTTGATCTATGCCAAAACATTTTAGTGCCAAGTGCCATCTAATGGGCTTTGAAATGAAGAGTATTCCAGCGTGAAATGTCTGTGCGAGAAGACATAGGCTTCTCTTGGTTGACAAGAGCTGTAACTGTTACATTATGGATGTTATGGGAGTGATTTTTTTAGTCGGAATTGTGAAGTGTTGTTTTGTCCGAGTGATAATATGCTGGGTTTTGGGTGCTTGGTGTTATCATAACCCGGTCAATGTTTTTCGTCCTCCAGATGTTGGCCCACCACAGAGCCACGCAGAGACTCTGTGGAGAGGTGAGTCAACTCAACTCAACTCCTCATCCTGCAATATAAAACACTAGGTGACCACACACGCCAACGCCAAGATCACATGATGGTGTGTGGTCACCTATGGTCATTAGCACGGAAAAATGAGTCCTAGCCACTATCGTTCATGAGTCCATAATGAGGTGGCAGGGCATCTCGGCCTGTTTTATGCGTTTCTGTGTGGCCAGGTCTCGCTCTCATCTCGTGTCCTCAGAACACCCGGGGGTCTCATTACCCTACCGCTATTGTTTATTTGCAGGAGAGAAGAAAAGAGGAGAAGAGGGATGAAAGAAAGTTCTGTGATCGACTATTTCCTGTCGCGCAGCCTTTCACAAGCCTATGCTTCTCCAGGGGTGTGTATTGAAAAACACACCTCGGCCTTTGAGCCGCCGCGCACCTTCGGTAGACCACGGCTGATCAGCGCCAGATTGCTGCTTGGTGTCATCTAATCCTTTCACAGGCTTTTTTTGTTTCATTCCAGGCAAAAGCAGATTCTGCACTCTTTGAACGCCGACGATTTCATGGCCCACACTTGAACACTTGTAGGTTTTAATTAAACATGAAATGCCTCTGATCATCTCACAGCTTTTTAGTCTGCCGCAGATCTCGACAAGGGGTCAAGGAAAATAGACGGAAAAAGTGGTGTATTTTAAGGGACGAGAGATACGTTGCAAAGAAATTGTTTTTTTAATGTTTCGACCAAAACATATCGAACAGTCATTGTATCAAAGACTTTGAAAAAACTTTCTCAAAAGAAGCCATTAAGTTTAGCTTACTTGGAAACCTGAAGGACACCTCTGAAAAACAAATTCTCCCTTGACATTTTCTGTAAAAATCTGTGCCATTTTTTAAGCTTGTATGATGAAGGAGCGTTTCACTTCTGTCCAATCAAAGAAATGAATGTACACAACACTTTTTTGCAACATACTTTGCAACATTCAGTTCAACAATATCCCCTGAGTGAGATGAAACTTTGCTCCCAGAACCCTCCATTTCTTCGAATGACATTTTAGGGGCTTTGCACGCTGCTGTCCAATCCAACCCCCTGCTGTGCAGCATTGCACCTCCGAGCCTCAGGCGATGTCCTATTTTTTCTCCTCGGCTGGAGGCGCTACGTCCGCAATAGCCGGTTTGTGGTCATCAGCTGGGCGACACTACGGTCACGAGGCGAGCACATTCACGTGCGGAACATTAGCTTGAACCCCGATTTCTCTGTCAGTAGCAAAGACATTGTCAGTGTGTAGTCATGATGGACCTTTACAGATAAACGTGGGAGTGTTTCATGTTTATTTTCGGGGAAAACCGGCAGATACTACGTGCAGTCTTCCTGTATCCACACTGCACTCGCGACAAGTTGAAGAAAGCGGCAGGGATTACTGACGGTTCAGCGATTTGTATCAGTGAAATGAGTCTCACGTGACCAATGAATAGTCTGGTAACCTCCATTAACTTCAGTAAAATCACCGTCTTTCCTCCTCCTCACAGTTTGGGCTGCGCTGCGGGTGAAGACCCCAGTGTTCTGGATGTTTTGGGAAGTTGTCCCACAGATATCATGTTTAGTGTGGAGTTGCACCACATACGTCATTTCCAGCATTTCGTGCTCAGTGGCCTGAGGCAAGCATCTCACTCCCCGCTGAGCGTCCAAGTCCTCGGCCAAAACACCGCTTGTTTGTGTTCACATCTCGGACATTTGAGCCTAACCTACCTTGACTGGAGACAGAGTCCCCTGGTGTAAAAGCCCCCTCACTCTGGAGCGTCAACATGGCGGCGGAGATGGCGCCACCAGCACCCAGATGAACAGTGCATACAGATGTGGCTTAAATTCGCACAGACTTGACGAAGCTACTGTATAGTGTACTTGTATTATTAGTCATGTAAACTGTGTGTGTGAACCTCAAAAAAATGTTTTTCAAGTTCTTCATTATATGCTGTACTACTCCAAACGCATCGATCGAGAAAGTGCAACGTTTTAAAACGAAACACAAACGGTATATTTCCGTTTACACCAGGCTGACTTCCTCCACGACATGAGAAAAGAATCAACAAAAACTATGGCAAGTAACTCCAGCAAAGGTTTCATCATTTCCCGTCTGTTTCAGCCGATCATTCAACATTCTGGAGCATCTAGGTATCGGCACTAAGATGGAAGGTGAATCGAAGACGATAGGCAGGTGTGAAGAACGTTGATACCCAAACGTCAAAGACAGATTACTTTCTGAGGCTGAGAGGGAAAGGGATGAAGGCAGCTAATCCAGGGTCTTGAGCTGGGAGATGAGCTGAATTGCCTCCTTTAAATCTTCCCAAAACAACAAACTGACATGTAAAGAATCTCGGAAATAACAAGAGAAGCGGCTGTGTGAAGTGATTTGAAATTGTAATTAGACTAGGGGAGGAAACTGGAGTTGCCAAATAAAAACCAACACAAGAACTTGGAGACTGTAACAAAGAGACTCGAGATGGAAGTTAGAAGAGGACCGACAGCGCTGAGAATTCAAACAAAACTTGCAATTCAAAAGAATTTATTTCCTTTGAAATGCCCCAAATAACACAGCTTCATTTTCAAACAAGCGCGTGTCAGAACTCCCTTTGGGAAAGCGAGTCAACACTAACTAATAAACAGAAAGAGCCAAACTAATTACACATGACAGCGTAACAGCGTTTGAAGCTGCATTCTCATTTTATTTCCCAAACTCTAATTTATTGATATTCATGGCTCCGCTGACAAGTTGTGACAAAGGTTTCATGGCGACGCGGAGATGAGGAGCGGCAAATGAACTGACGAAATTGCAAGCTTACTGTCTGCCCCCGCCGGCGGGGGTCACCTTGGAAATCAGGGCCGCGGATTATAATGATCTATTTCGGTGTTTTCAGAGGAGAATAAGAAAAAAAAAAAGGATAATAAATTCAAGTTATTCCGTTGTTTTGTAGTTTGATCAATTGTCTGAAGTATGTTCATCGACTGTGGCTCGCTGATGATACGGCTTTATTCACAAACTCGCAACACTACGGCGACTGAAAGCACCAAATCAAAGAGACAAATATTGATTTTCATAATTCGTTCCTCCCTTTATTTTCTCCCCAAGATAAAGGCTGAGCTGAACCGCGGGAAGGTGCGAGTCAACTTGATTTAATGGGGTGATTAGCATTTCAATAGCTATTCACTACACACATTAAAAACACCTAAATGATGAGCCATTTCCATAATCATAGAGATGGAAAGCATCCAGGGGGCAGCAAAAACGGGCACAATTCATACACAAAAATGTTTCCAGCGCCCGCTTGTTGTGGACCCAAAAGGTAAAGCACTTTGTGACGATTACAATAACTGGGTTCCCGATCAAAGGACGCCTCTGCGCCTTGGATAGTGCTGCCCCCCGCAGGCTGTACTACATTACAAACTGATGGATATAGTTTACTGCAGCACTAGAGTTCAGAAACATAAGCATCATGCACAGTTCAATTTGCACAAAAAACATTTTTCACCCCTTATTTTTCGGTGGGTCGATTCTCAGAGATCCCCTGAAGACCCGTTAATGCTTAGCGTTACCCACAGATCCGGAGACACAGCCTTCTGTCCGTGCTCTGCGTTCCCTTCGTCCGAATTTCGGATATGGACCAAACGGAGCAGTACCCCTGGAAACCATAGGGGAGCAGTGTAGCCCGAATGTAGCTTGAATGAGACACGAAGAAGACATACCATTGGTGGAAATTCTCTGTTCTCTAGTCGTGATATGTTTAGCGCTGCCTCCATTTCCTCTTTTGCGCAAGAGGTACGTTATCAGTACTTATTCCACAGTCACCATGTTGGTTTTGGAGTTTGTCGTTGTCATAAACTTTTGACTATAGGCTGCTGCCTCTGGTGGATATATTCATAACAGCAGTACCAACACGTAAAACATGGAAGTATGTGATCAGTGACGGTAACATTGTTTGAAAAAGACGGGTACAATTTCGTAAGTAAAGGGAGCATAAATGAATCAGAGTCAGGTGACGTACTTGAAATTCAAGCACCTGATATGATCATGAGCAGCCCATTTTTTGACCTATGAGTGAAGCAGATGGCCACATATGGTGCTGTATATACCAAGTCCCATCAAAAGTGAGAGCATGTGATGGTGTCATCCTACACCCCCCTTCTTTTTGGATGTTACACAATGCAACATTTGATTCCATTGTAACACAAAATGTTGACCTCTGCTTCAACGTTGGGCACAAAAGTCCACTTGGCAATAGTGGATTTTTGGTGCCTTCAGATTGAGAAAGTGTTGCCTGTCTAGAGTCACCTCATCTGGCTTCACTAGCTTCAGCTGAAGTGAACCTCCCTCAGACAACATTGTTTTAGCATTTTGTTCTTTGAGGAACTCTCAAAAAACCCAAGGCTAAAAGGGAGGTGACAGGATATATTGACTGCTAAAAAGCAGCTTTGCCTTTTGGCGTAGCTCCGTCCTCACCCAGACATCATCGTCTCGACTCAAAAGCTGCACCAGTCCACTCATAAAAACCAGAAAAGAAAAGCGGTCCAAACCTTGACATCTCGTCGGCAGCCAGCTATGACTGCAGAAAACTGAGACGAACTTAAAGTAAAGGATTTTAAGGCTGAGTTCCTGTTAACAAGTTCTCGGTTCTCATATGAGTCCCAGATTTAGGAAAGACATTGGGGGAAAAAACAATTCCTCAGAAGCGCTCCACAGCCTCCACCCTCCAGAGCAAAATAAATCAGCATTATATATTACAGCTTTAAATGAATGTCACAGTCTCTCGCATGTCTGGTCTTTCTCTTCACCCACTTTCATTGTCGGTTCCAGGATTACTTCCCTCGTGCAGGGGGCTTTGTGGGCTACTGCGGAATCTTAGCGTTGTGGTTTTCCAGGGCCTGAGTGGGGATTGCGCACATGTATCTGCACCCGTGCCGGCGAAGACGTATGGAGCAGTAAAACTGTCATCTGTAAATCAAGCCGAGTGCCAGGTGACTGGCGTCCTGCGCTACTGATTTAAAGCTGCTCCGTGATTGAAACGACGTGTTGTTTGGAATGTCACACACTGTTAGAAAACTACCTTTCCAGTGGCCCAATCGTGAGGCGCGTCAGACCGCTGTTTTCATCTCCACGCCATGATCATGCCTGGACTTTTTTTTTTTTTTAGACTGGAAAGGAACAGCATTGGCTTTCAATCGCCCAAGGATGTTATTTTGATCATCTTGTTTCCAAAACCAATCGATGCCAAGAGGGATTTTATGCGCCAGCATTTGAACCAAGGGCTGACTATCAATTAAATATTTATTTTATTTTATATTTATTTTATTTATTTTTTTTAGCTTATTCTTTGGAATTTTGATCACAGCACAAAAATGCCTTTTATTGTCACACATTTTTGAGTTATTTCACTGTTGTTTCCTTGTTGTGAACTGGTCTGCAGCCATTAGTTTGTGTTTTTATTGACTACACAGACGTTCTTTAAAGCACCTGTATGGTGTCTCTATTGTCAAGATGAAGGAATTCACACTGACCATAATTCCTTTCATTATATTGGTTTTCATTATCGAGTAGACTCTTGTAGTATGGCACAACAGTTTCTGCAGGGTTACTTAACAATTCCAGATAAGTGTCGTCATACCTTGGCAGAGAGAGAGAGAGAGTGTGTGTGTGTGTGTGTGTGTGTGTGTGTGTGTGTGTGTGTGTGTGTGTGCAAATCAACGACAACCAAGAAAATGATTTTAACTGCCTGAACCAGTTTCCCTTCATTACATCATGTTTTTATGGTTTTCCGATCTAATTCCACACGTTGCCATGGAAAACTCCACTGTTTTAATATGTGCAGAAAAAAGGCACCTTTTTGAAAGGAACACGCTGGAATGATGAAAGAGAAATGATGAATTATTAGTGGAGCAATGGTCATGTTGGGTCAGAATGGATTTGTGGCTCACCTGTTAGCCACACGCTGCCCACACTCAGTGGCGTCGTTTCGGAGGAGTAGCTCGATTTGAAACGGGAGAATTCATTTTGAGACTGAAAAACAAACCAAGTCATCACGTGACGTACAAAAATAAATAAATAAATATTGATGATGAAATCTGTTTTTAATTTGACACCTGAAAATGAAACACTTCATCCTGTATTATCGCATTATGGCATGCAACGTTTTGATCCAGGATGAGAGGTTGGATTGAGCTGTGAAATGTTTACCGTACATTCAGTAGAGCTCTTCTACTCCACTACTACTTCAATGTAGCTATCACTTTGTTTGTACAGCACCTTTGTCACACTTTAGATTAGGGAACATTTATCACCCTGAGTAAACCAAGTATTCATATGCGGATTCGCAGCATGTTAGCTAGTAATTCATCATTATTTATTATTGCTTCGTGTTGTTAAAACTAACTAGACTTGACCTTGGAAGAGTCAACAGAAGTTCACTCTAAACAACACCATAATTACAGAGTATTAACCGTGTATAAGCTAGTAATTACTTTAATAATACTTGTGTTGTGTACAGTTATCAAGGGGAAACTCTCATCCACTTCAAGTCGCTCATGTATAAACAAACATAATGCTAGACCTTCTTCAGCATAGAATATAGTATTGTCCGACTTACAAAACAACAATGAGCTTTGTCAACAGTGAACTGTAAACGGTAAAAACAGCATCTCCTCAGTTAGCTTTGGTCACTCCATCTGACTCTAAATCTTGAAAGTTTTAAAAGAGCACCAGATCAGTTCAGAGCAAAAACACCAAAATTTATTATTATTGTCATTTTAGATGTGCATCTCCAAACACAAGAAGATAGTTTGTTTTTATAATCTGTGACATGTATTTTGTTTCACAAATGCTCTTGCCCAATCTGAAGTGTTACTTGCACCGATGTATCTTTGCCTTACCGATAATGTCCTAGAAGTCACTGAGACTGAAGCGTGTTGTAAGCAGATTGTATTCAGAGCGAAAGGAGTCGGACCCCAACCCCATCTTTTGCTCATAATACGGCGTCAGGTTATGCCACAGGAGGAATTTATTGCCTTCAGAGTGACAATGTGTTGTCGTAGACCAATGATGGGTGGTGAGTCCAAGACTCAGTTTTTTTCTCATTTTTTTTCAAAACTGTACAACAACCTGGGCTGGCATGAGGTGGTGTGAGTTTGTAGCCAGCCTGAGGCAGGGAGGCATGTGGAGATTTGACCTCGAAGGTGGGTTACCGAAGCGAGCTGGTGGCAGCCTGCACTGGGGTCCAGAGCAGCGGTAAGTGGCAGAGCAAGTGAACCTTTGGGTCAGGAGTAGAAATGAAAGCAATACAAGCTGATTCCGGTGTGTGCAGTGCGGCTTGTGATTTCAACCTTGACAACAAAACCCAACATCATTTCCTTTTACAACCATATGAATGAAAAGCATGCACTGGGGCAGTTTGCAGCCGAGTGTGAAGCGGCTGGGATGACGATCAGCACCTCCAAGTCTGAGGCCATGGTCCTCGACCGGAATAATAATCTTTGCTCTCTCCGGGTCGGTGGAGAGTTTTTGCCCCAAGTGGTGGAGTTTAAGTATCTCGGGGTCTTGTTCTCAAGTGAGGGAAAAGGGGAGCATGAGATTGATAGACGGGTCGGTGCAGCGGCAGCAGTGATGCGGTCGCTGTATCGGACCGTCGTGGTGAAGAGGGAGCTGAGTCACAAGACAAAGCTCTGGATTTACCGATCGATCTACGTTCCCACCCTCACCTACGGTCACGAGCTTTGGGTCATGACCGAAAGGATGAGATCGCGGATACAAGCGGCTGAGATGAGTTTCCTCCACAGGGTGGCTGGGCGCACCCTTAGAGATAGTTCGGTCATCCGGGAGGAGCTCGGGGTGGAGCCACTGCTCCTCCACATCCAGAGGAACCAGCTGAGGTGGCTCGGGCATCTGATTCGGATGCCCCCTGGACGCCCCCCTGGGGAGGTGTTCCGGGCATGTCCTACCGGGAGGAGACCCCGGGGAAGACCCAGGACTCGCTGGAGAGATGATGTCCCTGGTCTGGCCTGGGAACGCCTCGGGATCCCCGGGAAGAGCTGGAGGAGGTTTGTGCAGATCAGGAAGTTTGGGCTTCCTTGCTCCGAATGCTGCCTCCGCAACCCGACTCCAGATAAGCGGCAGAAGAAGGTGAAGGTAAATGAAAAGGTGCTTGAACTCAGGGATATTTGACCTCTCTATTCAGTCAGATCTTCCACTCCACCGGTCCTAGACCCCTGCAAGCTGGCTGTGTCCTAAATGAAGCCCAGCTTGACACAAACTCATCAGCTGCTGTCAGGACTCCTCAGGTTCAGGGCGAGACGTCGAGCCCCAGCCTGGATGACTGCGGAATATTTTGGTGATCCTTTCTGTATTTGGAGAGAGGAACTGTGCTCTCCTGCTGCTGGAAGAGTTGAGCATGGAAACATGTTCGCCCGCTCTCACTGTGCTGCTTGGTATTGGGAGGAAGATGGAAGCAATTACCAGCAGCAGCAGCTGAGAGGGAGCCAAACCTCTGCACATCAATCAGTGTTGCACTACCGCCTCCGTGTGTGGAGGAGGGGGAGCGTATGCAACAGCACCGCTCGCTGGTGACAAGGTTACTGGCGTCCATGTACAATGCCCCCAAAATCACACTCAGCTCAAGGGTTCCTGCTCTTAATGAAGCTCTTCTCTTTCCTCTAAATTAATTTCCACTGCTAATTGCTATGTTCATTACCAGGGCACAATAATGTGGAAAAAAAAAAGAGAGCGTCCTGATTTAATTTCCACGGCCCAATGTGAAATGAGCTGGAAAAAGAGTCGCTGTTGGACTAGAAAACACGGGCAGCTTAGTTGAGTGCCGGACAAATCGGAGGGTCACAGAAGAGCGTTCGCCTTGAGAAACTGATGACTCATCGTTTGTGAAAACGTGTTGGGTGAGGACCAGAGGAGAGCAGGAGTGTTCATGAGGGCTGGACTGCTCTTGGTCATGGTGCTCCCTCTTGTGTACAGTTCTCAAGGGGAAGCTCTCACCCACTTCAAGTCGCTCATGCAGAAACAAAGATAATGTTAGACCTACTTCAGCATTGTAGTTGCTACTTGCAAAACAACAAAGAGCTTTGACAACAGTGAACTGTAAACAGTAAAAACAGCATCTCCTCAGTTAGTTTTAGACACTTAGCTTTTCTGGAACAAGTGTCACCCTTCACTATACCAGACCTGACCTTATCGTCGGTCCATCTAAACTGTTATTTATTTAGTTATTTATTGCAGAAGACAGTTCTCAACATTTTAATGGGAAAGTTGAAATATTAATAAACATAATGGAGATGTCCAATACGACTGGGTCTGAAAACATCTAAAAAATAAAACAATATACAACAAAAGTAGTGAAAGAAAATAACAATAATAATAATAATAATAATAATAATAATAATAACAGCATTATTATTAGTATTGTTATTAGTATTATTAGTATTATTAAAAATAATAAATTGCATAAAGGCTAAATTCATTACAGAAATAAAAGTACATTAGTAGAATAGGGTAGCAAACTAACCCTACAATTAGAAATCAAAACAATATGAGGAAAATTTAAAATAAAATAAAAAAAGAAAATGTACATAATAAAAAGCATTAAATTCAAGGGACATTTTAAAACATTGTTTTACATATTTGTTAAAATTAGAAAGCTAGAACTACAATATACAGCTACAGCAAAAATGCATAACAACTCAGTTCTTATTCAAAACATTATGTGTGTGGAATATAGTAAGAGAAATTGGAAAAATGACAACACAAAATTATAATAAATGAAATAATATATCAAGGTTACGAACAATGAAAAACATCGCAGACACCTGAAGACATCTATTCGTGATACATTTTAATTTTCTTGATAAAGAAAGTACACGCAAGGGAGTATTATTTATAACATTATATTTAGTCAGATGATTAAATGATATTAAAAAAGCGAAGCGAGAAGTCCAAGATCTTCCTTGGATTCTGTTGGGCTCTTCATTTGATGTCCTAAAATTGCATTGCCAAAAGGTGAGTGAGAACAATCATCCATCCCTGATTAGTTTGGTGGTCTCTGAGCACTGCTCCCCTCGCCCTGCCAGCTCATGCATACCAAATGCACACACACACACACACACACACACACACAAAAACACCCACCGAAACCCTCAATGTTCACGCCGTACATGCCGGAGAATGAGTGAGAATAAAAGCTTGTTTGTTGCTCATTTTGTCTGGGGAGGATTGAAGCGAGGCAAAGGTGTGTATATCGTATTCAGGTCATTCTTCAAGGCCGACCTGGAGCCGGATGAAAGAGAGAGATGGGCTCCGTGTCCTGTGACGAATGATTGTCAGATATAACTCCAGCCTGGAGGTAAACAAATGAGCCCCGCCGGGTGAATGGATTCAAAGGTCTGGCTGGGTGTGACACGCGCCAGAAAGCAAACATTCATTTGATTTTAAATGGATAATTCATCGCCGTGTTTGTCATACATAAGCGTCATTTTGTTCATCAGGATTCATCTTTTTTTACTTTACATTCTCAAAGTTGCACCTGACAAAGTATTGTTTGTTTTTCTTCATTTATACATTTTATTATTATTTTATTAATTTCATATTTTTCCCTAGGACATTAAAGTGATCAGGTATACATATTTCGTGTTAGTATTTGTGTTTATTATTAATTTTATTAATATTATATTTATTTCATATATTTCCCCAGGACCTTAACGCAATCAGGTATACATATTTCATGTTAGTATTTTTTTGTTTATTATTATTATTATTATTATCAAAATAATTCAAGCATCTAGGCTAGCTTTTACTTTTCAATTTTTTTTTTCATTTATTAATTTTATTAATATTTTAATAATTTCATATATTTCCCCCAGGACCTTAACCGATCAGGTATAAATATTTAATGTTCATATTTTTTGTTTATTATTATTATTATTATTATTATTATTATTATCAAAATAATTCAAGCATCTAGGCTAGCTTTTACTTTTCAATTTTTTTTTCATTTATTAATTTTGTTAATATTTTATTAATTTCATATATTTCCCCAGGACCTTAACCGATCAGGTATAAATATTTCATGTTCATATTTTTTGTTTATTATTATTATTATTGTTATTATTATTATTTTCCAAATCATCCAAGCATCTACTTTTCAAGCTAACAAATGTTAGTTAAGCAAAGACTACCATATGGAGGGTTGATCATAAACATTTTCCAGACTGTCTCACCCGTGAGGTGTCTGAAGACACGCCGTGGTACATTCTCAAAGTCACCTATAATCCACCAAAGAAACGACTGAAGCCTTTGAGTCTTTTCCCCCCTTAAAGTAGCATGAGAAGACTTGCAACAAGGAGAGATGGAGGTCAATTTGTAACGCTTCTATCCTTCTCAGAGGATCTTTGAATGCAAATGGCGTAGAAAAGAAAGAAAGTTCTCAACAAGGTCGTTCATCAGGTTTCTTTTTCTAAACTGAAGGACGAGATCAAAGGACTGGATGGTACTAATTTCATGTATTAAAAGAACCGACTCTATTAAAATTGTGGCAGTACATGTGTGTTTGTCTATTGTCTATGTTATAATATTATTATTATAATTATTGCTGGGCTCTATTATTATCAATAATAATGATCGAGGATAATTCAACTCAGACTCCCAAATACAAATAACATCTGACTTACAGCTGGGATCAGTTCCAACAAACCAGTCGGAAATCAGGTTGGATGTAAGTTGAATGCCATTCAAAATGGCCGACGCGAGGGTTATAGGTGCTACTGTAGTGGTAGATCTCTGTGTGAGAGTGAGATGCTGGGATACACTGTCGTACACGATGCCGGGCTGCTACGTGCTGCAGTGCCAGACATTAAAAAAAATGAATAAAAGCGTCTGCTGGCCGTGGTCATAAGTACAGGTGGATGTACGTCGAGCAGGTCGTAAGTCGGATGTTACTAGTATGAAGTTTGTTCTTCAATAACGGATACAATTTACTCATCGTTCGATTTGGATTTACACGACCATTAGTTAGGTGCGCAGGGTCACAGCATTTATTTAACAGTATCTTGGTCTTCGATTCTTTGGAACAAATATGACATTGTGTCCACAGGTGAGAGACTTGAGAGAGAGATACTAGCACCACACGGATCCAAGTTGAAAGTCACTTTCCTGGCAGTGGAATTTCATTCATGTTTTCGACCGGCGATGCTTTGCACATAATTCGGAATGACTTGGGCTGGTTTCCTCATCAGCGCCACATCGCCTCGGCAACAGAAACACAGCGATAATGAGATCAGCGTCAGTTTAACTCAACACCACGTCAGGCAGATACAACTGAACAAACTGTCAGGAACGTGTCTGAAAGAGACCACTGGTCCTCTTTGAAAACACAGACACTAATTGAGTCTTCAGGGTTTTCTCCTGCACAGCTGGTGTTCGGACATCTTAAGTCCAAACTGCCAACAGTACAGTGGGTCTTTATGACAAGGACAGGTTCAGGTAAATTGAGCAAAAGAGTTCCGATGACAGCAGCCGAGAGTTATCACACCATAGTGATGTAAAAATGACAAGTCAAACTATCCAGTAACAACAGGATTACACAGGAGAAAAGGCAGAGAATCCAGAATTAAGTGGCAATAACAGCCATTGTTAAGTATGTTCATATAGTAGCAGAGGGTACAATATGTGATACCATGACCAATGTGGACCTTCTGTGGTATGTTTATATTTCATGTTAAAGTTGACCTACTGTGGATTTTCATTCTTCACTTACCATATCTCACTTTGATCAAAATAATATTTTAAATGTCTTTATTTCCCAAGTAATATTAAGCTTCAGTTTACAAAATGGCCGCCTCGGGTTGAAACAGGTCGTGTTATATTAAAGACTACAAAAATGGCCGGTGCCAACGACTTCAGTCGGGTTTCAACTGATCAGCATTTGAAGCCGCGTCAACAAACCTGCGAATTAAAAACACAGCGGACACATCTCAACAACACATTTGTTTTTCAATGCAAATACAAGTAACATCCGAATTACGACCTGTATCCTATACAGTCGTACCTATAACCCTCGCGTCGGCTATTTTGAACTTACGTCCGATCTGACTTAGGACCAGTTGGTCGCAACCGATCCCAGTTGTAAGTCGGATGTTACTTGTATATGGCACTTGTATATGTTTCAGTTGAGACACTCTCTCCCTCACTCGGCGAATAAATTGAGCTCCGGTCTCTCACATTCCAGTATATGTTACTGTGAAGTATCATCTTGGCAACACTGAAAAATAAATCTTGAAAAATGGAAAAGCAGCATAGGGCCCCTTTAAGGAGTCAATCCCTTCAGTGAGTAAAAAAAAATCTTCAGTTACTTTGAAGTATATCAATTACTATATGAATAAATAACACGTCGAAAGACGAGAAAGTGAAAATATAACCAGAGAAATAATTCATTATTAAACACAGTGAAGTGATTATGAGATCAATGGATGTTTTATTTATTCATGATGTGCAATAAAGTTGGGTACAGTCTTTTAATCCTGACTCCTGCTGACTTGACACTCATACGAGCCTCTCTATGAAAATTCAAAATTTCCATCCGCCAACGCAGCGCCGTCAGCCGGGATCGCGCTTATCGCACTTTTGACAAAACCCGCAGAACATCAGGGGAAATCTGCGCGCACGCACATGCAATATTACTTATTATTATGAAGCGTGCGGCGTTTCCAGATAAGAGCGGTAAACATAATGCATCTTTGATAGAACCCCGCACACTTTATATGTTGACGCGGCGGCTACAAGTGAAAGACAAGAAGGTTAATGTGCACTGAAGATGGGGGTGAATGAGGACAGAAGATAAGGGCTGTTCAAACAGGAGTGTCCTTGTGAGCCTCCGCCTTTGAACACACACATACGTGCACACACGCACACAAATCATGTTGAACCTGATCAGCTCTACAAGCGGTAATATCCTGAGGAGAAGACAGTGTTTTGTTCCACCCATTAGCAGCTCCAGAATACGCCAAGACGGAGATTAGGACCATCCTTTCTGACTGGAATCGCTGATGAGGACTCGCATGTATGTAACCACGAGGCCACTCCAGCAACAAGTACTTTTCAGTTCTGATATGGTTTTTAGGTGCAAAGCCATCCTGACTCTGAAAGCAAAGTTCGTATCCAAACCAGTGAGGGAGCAATGTGGACCGCTATAAAAGACAAATGCATTAGTGATGAAGCCAATATATTCTTCACCACCTTAAAACATAGCTGCAGGAAAGGTGGGAATATGACTCAGCTGTAATGCCTCTGCAGGTATATAAATCCAGGACAATAAAATAAGAAAATCCTTTTCTTTCATTCCGCCAAAATGGAGGTCTTTTTTTATTCCGCCGTGAGGAAAGCTCATGCCGGGAGAGGACGGGCCGCCGTGGTCCGGAATATCTGATTCACATTTTTCTTTCATACCCCCCAATATTGGTGATAATACCCGTGAAAACACCCGTGCAAACACTGCTGAAAAATCTAAGGTTGTTTTCAAGGTTGAAGTATCAAGTCAAGTTTGGAACGTCACGGCACTGTCGTAAAACGTCTTATTGGCAGGATAGTTTAGAGTTAATGATGGAGCATAGTATTATTGGATGTTGAGTTTATAGTTGGAAAGGAATAATGGCTTTTGGCAAGGAAGCGTTGTTGAAAGGTTGCCACCACTGCAGCCTGGATCATTTTGAAAGAAACTCCTGTAAATGTTAAAGAAAATCCATCTGATATGATAAACTACTAAACAATATATTTGAATGAATCCCCACAATTCCTGTTTATCGAGAAACCTCCATCTCTATTGAGATAATACGACCAGGACCGCCGAGAAAGATTAACTCTGCAGCTTGTCCCCGATCTGCCCTGGGGCTTCCTCCCTCAGTTGAAGAAGCCCACAACACCAAAATTCAAGATACAGATATAAGATAAAACTGCACACAACATGAGTGAGATTCCCTCTACCTTAGTCGAAAAATAAGTTTCCTGAAACAAGCTGTTCCTTACTTGTTTAGCTTTCACTTTTTCAGTTTCTCTCAGACAAACAGTGTAACGTGATTTCATTTTACTTTGAGGCTAATAGGACTTGCGTGAGGCGACCGCGCAGGCTGACAAATACCATTCATAAAGACTTACTTATGAGTGTTGTTCAACACATTCTCACTCCCTAGGTGTCAAACAGCGACTATTTACAGGTGGAAGGTTGCATCCAATATAGACTGTTGCATGTTGACTCAATGGTGGGGTGAGGGTGGGCCACGCTAGGATCACGTGCGAGCATCAATACAACTTCCATTTAGATCAGCCAGAAAAAACACAAGCCAGAAAAACGTGTATACTGCGAGGGCTCTGTGTGAGCCGAAGGGCTACCATCAGTTCAGTACACACTTCTGAGATCACAATATATAATGGATTATACATGATATTCCAATTTCACGGTAATAGCCAATGGTGTGACATCAAATCGCTAAATAAAAAATAACAAGATTTATTTTTTTTATGACAATTATGAAATAAACTATGAATTAAATTGAAATGTATTGTTTTTTTTTGGTTTTTTTTGTTTTTTTTTTAACAGCCCGTGGTCAACTCCCTTAGTCTCTGCGGGCTACATGTTGGTGACGCCTGGTATAAAGTATTCATGCTGTTGAGTAAGTTTTCATGGATTTACAAACGTAAATCAAATTTGACATAAAAAAATGAAAAAAAATGAAAAAAAATCTGAATCTGAATCACATCCCCTGAGAACATCCGGTTCCAGGTTTGCCTCCTTCATCTCTCTCAGATTTCTGAGCTTCACACACATTTACAGTGAGACGTCACCAAATAATAGAAGAGTATTTTGCCAATAAGAGTGGCTCTTTGCGACATCTAAGTAGAAGTGTAAATGTTTCTTAGAAAAAGGAAAGTTTTCAGAGTTTTTGTCGGGTGTCACTTGCCGATCCGTCAAGCTGAGTTTCTGCTGGTAAAATTTGCAATGTTTTGTGAGTAGCCCTCATACATAAACTATACTCTCCGCCATACTTGTGTTTCCAGAATGGGTGCACGCCCTTTCATACGTCATCACGAATGGGTCTACCTACAACTTGTTTTTTCACGACCCAAAGCTCAGTTTAGGGTAGTAACCTAGATGCTTTGCTTCACAGCTCGCTTCACCAATACATCACTTGAGGACATTGGAAAGATGATCAGATGCTCCTTTGATCCTTTGATCCACATTATTTTTCTTAGAATTCAAACTATCTGACTGGCCATGGTGGCTACCTAAAGGAAAGACAAACATTTCAGGTGGAAATATTACACTGGAAAGGTGATCACGAAGTAAGTCTCTACCACCTTAACTTGACCATAGTCACTCTTCATCTCTTCTTTTACTGCCTCCATAAACCTCGCTGTCTTCTTCCTCTCCTCGATGAGAGAAACCCTTGTGCAAACAGTGGGATGGGGATTCCATTTATTCAGTTTTTCTCTCACAACCCAGGGTCTCATATTGATTTATTTGAGGTTGGCCACCACATAACTAGCATTGACTAGCAAATATCGACCCATCTTTTTAAAGGTGAGAACTCCTCTATCATTGTAATGGTCCTCCACCCACACAGCAGCAAGAGGAGGGGAGATGATCTGAGCAATGTGCGGTACACAAGAACAAAATGAGTTCTAGTTGCGTCATAAAATGATCGGGATGATATTTCATCTTGCATTCGGCGAGAGCATTATTGAGACATTGCATCGTTCATATATGTATGATGTGTTATTAACATTTGAAAAGGGATTGATCTGCTCATCACACTGTTCCCGGATCCAACGGTTTGTTGATGTTCCACATGTAGCTCCATTATGTCAGCGATCCAGGAGCATGGTTTGAAAGCTTATTCAGGAATTATTCAAAAATATGAGCCATGATTCGAAACCACAGGCAGATGCTTTGAACAGAACAATCAGATCTCGGAGGAAAAGCCACAAAGTCTGAGCGTGTGAAGCCAATTTCAGCCCTTGTTTTCCTCTCTTTGTATTCCCTCAGATCTCCGTGGCCTCGATCCTTCTTGCTCTCTATTATTCTTTCACATTTTCTGATCATTAATTGGCAATTAATTTTTCAGCACACGCAGCAACAACACGCTGCGATTGTCGCGTTCGGTTTGGAGCGGATGTTTGCGACGCCAACTTTTTTTTTTTTGTATTTTTTTGCCGCTCAACTTTAGAAGCTGAGAGAGAGGCGGAGTGATTATGGGTGATATATCAATTTGTTACCGCGCGGAAGGCTGTTCCCAAGCTTCCGTTTCAAGCTGAAGGTCGGGATACACAGTAAAGGCTACGGCTGAGAGCCTCATCAAGGCGACGCACTCTGCATTCCGCTGGCGTGCCAACTTGAAATGCTGCACAGACAGACTGGTCTGGAGGGGCAGTTGGGCTTCTCTGAGGAAGCACAATTATCAGGGCACATTTTTCAGCAGGGGGAAGAGCTTTCCAGGAGGGTCCTCCAGCTGCATGTGAGGGGTTCACTGTATGTTGCATGGACTTCTAATCGGCTGCTATGCTAACCAGAGAATGAGCATGTTTAGCAGTCTCAGTCATCCATGAGCTGAGAATACCACTGTAGAGTTGCCTGAAAGTGCTTTGACTCCTCGGTCATAATAAATTACAGTACAAATCAACAAGTTGCAACAATGGATTCAAAGGCAGTGATGAGACAAAAAATGAGCGGTGCTGGAGATTCAACATGAATTATTTATCACCTATTTCTATAATATATCTTTTATGTAATTTATTATTAATTATTACAACCACATATATTTCATTTACTTATTTTGTCTCGATATATGTTGATATATTATGGGTATCTATGTATTTGTCTTGTGTTGTTTGATAACTTGTGACTTCACATTTTTTTCAGTTCTTCGTGGATGATGTTTATGGTGTATCTTTAATGTCTTTGGCATGTATCAGTGTCTTTGTTGTCATTGGCTGCTGTGGTACTTTGAATTTCCCACTGTGGGACTAATAAACACCATCTATTGCATTCTACTTTACTCTACTGTATTCTATTCTATTGTAATCTAATATAGCATAATATAATTTAGTCAAATCTACTCTTCTCTACTCTACTCTACTTATCTTATGTAATCTACTCTACTCTACTGTAATGTGCTGTAATGTAATGTAATTTATTCTATTCTATTGTAATCTAATACAGCATAATATAATATAATTTAGTCCAATGTACTCTACTCTATTTATCTAATCTACTCTAATGTAATCTGCTGTAATGTAATGTAATTTATTCTATTCTATTCTAACCTATTCAAATGTAATCGACTGTACTCGAATTTATTATTAATTTACTTATAACCACATATGTTTAACTTATTTATTTTGTCATGATATATGTTGATATATTATGGTTATTTATTTATTTGTCTTGTTCAATAACTTGTGACTTCACTTTGTGTTTAATGCTGATGCTTCGTGGGTGATGTTTATGGTGTATCTTTAATGTCTTTGGTATGTGTCAGTGTCTTTGTTGTCATTGGCTGCTGTGGCACTTTGAATTTCCCACTGTGGGACTAATAAACACCATCTATTCCACTCTACTCTACTCTGCTGTACTCCACTCTACTCTACTGTATTCTATTCTTGTCTAATCTAATATAATCTGGTGTAATCAATCTATTCTATTCGAACCTAATCTAATCTAATCTAATCTAATCCATTACTGTCTCTATAAAACAGTTCTCACCACCTTGAATCACGCACGTGAATAAAGAGTGTCAGCGCCATCCTAAGTTAGAAAACAGTTTGTCAAGGCCACAAAGTTTTACCTCCAGCCAGCGTTCTTTCCTGCCGCACCTTGTCGCCAGCACTTTTATTCATATATTCATGCAGTCGCCGTCGAGCGCTTATTTCTAATTTAAATCTCCGCTCCTCATCTCTCTGCTCACTGATCATCACAAACCCTCGTGCCGTGTCGCTTTAAGAATTCATTCGTCGGCTTCTATGTTTCTTGAGCCGCTCTGAGCTGGTCTGGTAGATGCCACGACGCGGCATCAGTATTCCGCCGATGAGTCCCGCCCTTCCTCTCGCTGTATGATTGCGTTCCCGCGCAGGGAATAAGATCTGATGCGGCTGTCTTCTGGTGGACCAGCGGCTCCCCAGAGTCCAGCGGCCCGAGCAAAGTCTGTCCGCCGCAGAGAGACAGTGGGAGGGTTGGAACCAAAAAAAAAAAAAAGTGCTATTTGTAATTCCATTGTGTAACAGGACTCCTACAGACAGTGCTCTTGGTGATACAGTACCGCAGGGGGAGAGGCGAACCCTGCATGGATGAGTGATGCTGCGGTGGGGGGTTTCCACATCGTCTTGATCAGACAGACATAAGAAAAGTCATTAGCGCCAGTTGATCAACTCCCCTGCCGTCTTTGATCAGTTTCATGAAGTGCTCTGGCGCATAGACATGGCATAAAGATGCAGTTGTTTATCTCATTAGTTAGGAGAGGTTTCTCTTTTTTTTTTTTTTTTTTCGCCCATCAGATGTTCGTCCTGACAAAGCTTATTCATGCTGGAATTTGTTTGCTTCACACACACGGTTTTGAAATGTTTAAATATTTAATCAGGTCACCTTCATATCCATGTTACAGTTGATTCTTGAGGGTCAAACACTGGGTTAATATATCGACCCACATACTAAGGACAAAGAAGCGAAGAGGTTTCATGAAACAGTGTCCTGATTTTCAGAGGCCACCAGAGGGCGCTGTCTGCTGTAAAATGTTTGGACTTGAACAACTGATTCAGTGAAACTTCATATCAGTTCTAAACTAAGAGAGGCTTCTAGCAGCTTCTGAAAATGAGAAAATTATGAGTGACGGAGGAAGAACATAAACTCAACTGATCACAAAGGCTCTTGTTTTTATGAAGACATTCAAAACATCATTTGTAAATCTCTTGTAAACACCCAACTTTTTTAAAGGCAGGGGAGTCGAGCCTTGAATGATCAGAACTTAAACTTAACTTTAACTTGAACTTCATTATATTGAAGAGTGAGTCACACCTGCAGTCTCCAAGTCGATGTGGTGACTTGGCAAACTTCCGCTACTCTACTGCAGTGATGGGTTGAGGGTTCATGACCCAGTATTGCAAGTTTGATGAGGTTCCATGAAGCAGTGTCCTGATTTTCGGGGGCCACCAGAGGGCACTGTCTGCTGTTGAATGTTTTGGACTTGAACGATACAATGACACTTCACAGTAGTTTTAATCACACTCACGTACACAAGGGGTAAACTAACGGATCTATAACTAAAAAGTGAGGCTTAGATAAACAGCTCACACGCGGACTGAATTGAGAGTAGGGAAGTAAACAAAGGAGTAGCAAGGAAGAACAAAAGGCGGCGACAGAATAGGAATTCAGCGCGGAGGGAAAATCTGGAAAAGGTCAGGGAGTCAAGCGAACACACGGGAGTCTTGAAAGAGTTTTACCTTGACAAAGCGAGAAGCAACAATCTGGCAAACAGGACTGACGTTGACAGGTTTAAATCCAGGATGAGACTGATGAGGAGATTAATGCCAGCTGTGTTGTCAGTGAAGCTGGAGACAAAGCAGGAACAGGAAAAGAAGGCAACTGGAGGTAACAAAATAAAAGCATGAGAGAAAAATACAAAAAGGAACAGATAATAAATTGCAGACATGACAACCACCTCACCATTTTTCTCAATTTCACTTTCCAGGACCTAAATTATTGACTTAGACTGGACTTAGAATGTCTTTATTGTCATTGCACAAAAACATATCACTGTATTATGGCAACGAAATTTCGGTCTGAGGCCTCAGGTTTCCAAAAACATAAACTATATGTCCAAAAATTAATAAATATCAGATAAATACTCACAAAAATATAAGGTCTCCTGATAAAGAAAGAAAAAATTGTAGTGCATGACTGATCAGTTGAATACAGTAAGAAGAGAAAATCTGAAATCCAATTTTTTATTGGTGAACTGTGCTTCATAAATGAAATCCAAAAGTAAAGGTCAAGCACATCCGCAAACCGGTTAGGCCAGGTGCATTATTATGTATTTTGCATTAAAATGTAAAACAAATACAGCAATACAGTGAAATAAATAAAATAAGGCTGTCTTCAAAAATGTAAAACAAACAGCAATACAGTGAAAGAAATAAAATAAGGCTGTTTTCAAAAATGTAGAACAAACAGCAATACAGTGAAAGAAATAAAATAAGGCTGTTTTCAAAAATGTAATACAAATATGTATGCTGTCTCAAACAGGCACTTAAGCTCAATACAGCAATTCAAAAATGAATAGTAGAAGTATAACACACCTCTATGAGTCCTTCAATGGGCCAAAATTCAAATGCGCAAGCATTGGCTCGCCACCATTGATACTCATAACGTGTTAAAATAACGGCACTGATATATATATATATATATATATATATATATATATATATATATATATATATAAACAAATAAACAGTATTGCAGCTATTGTCCAAAACCTTTATTACGTGTAATTCTCCGACTGAACGCTGTGAGATACGAACTGTTTCTTCATCCATCATGCACC
Source organism: Synchiropus splendidus (assembly GCF_027744825.2). Taxonomy (NCBI): domain Eukaryota; kingdom Metazoa; phylum Chordata; class Actinopteri; order Syngnathiformes; family Callionymidae; genus Synchiropus; species Synchiropus splendidus. Next base: position 4,435,326 of record NC_071345.1, on the reverse strand, counting down.
ACAGACCAGGAAGCCTAAATAAGAGCATTAAATAAAGGGCCCACCTGCTGTGGGGATATCAGGGAGGAGGCGAGCAACGTAAACAACGATGCATAATTCATAGCAAATAATGGCAGAGTGGAAGCCAGGATATTGTTCCCATTAACGTTTGGGTCACACTTAAAGAAGTAGTTCTTAACATATTGAGGGAGGGCGAGGTGCTTTATAACAGCCCGTGGAGAGCGGATAACACACCATGTGATGTGGAGTTCACTCCAGCAATGATGCTGCGGAGGTAGAAAGGGAGTGGGGGGGAGAAAGGGCAGAACGGATGAAAAGGTTCCACAACAGACTCTGTTTAATTTGTTTTTTTTCCAGAATAGAAGGCATTAATTACAGCCACTCACCTTCCCAATGTTCAGCATTAGGTAAACAGCAGGCCTCTGTTTACTCCTGACAAATGCACGTTTGAGAGCATGAACAATCGTGAAGGGCGCAACCTTTGCCTAACACAAATTAATATTTATGAAGTCAATTTTCTTTTAATTTCATCCCCGCCGTGGCTGTGGAAGAGGTTTCAGAGGGCTGCAGCTCAGAGCAAATATTGATAATATTTCCTTGGAATCCAATCCTTTTTTTTTGTTCTTTTTTCTTCTAAATCTCAATAGTGAACTTTTGTTTCCCCATAAAACTTTCCAGCTTCAAATATCTGCCCACAACTTTTAGGCAACTGGACAACGTTGATCAGAGAACAAAGGCGTCTTCTCTCTCAGCAGTTTGACCTCAGGGATGTGGTTTATTATTGTTTAGATGAGAATCTCTTTGTTCTTCCTCTCCGTCCACAGCGAATCGGAGTGGTCAGATTTCAGTTCTCCTGGAGTTTGGCTTCTCCATCATGCTAACAGTCTCGATGGGGGCTCACCTTTTTTAAGGATTTTGTTCGGCAGATGCGTCAAACTCAAGGAATGAGAGCCAGATCTGACCCACCAAGTCATGTGATGTGGCCATCATTTCAATATTGAAATATGGATGAGCTCAAATTCATACTTAAAAGAGAAAAAAGCAGTAGCTGATGAAGAAGTAAAATTGTTTTGTTTCGACACAAGGATGCTTTTTGCTGCTGCAAAAGATGAGCCAGTGATAGACATTATTTTGGGCTCATAACATGTTAAACATTGTGGTCCCCTACTGAAAAATGTGAGAAATATCCCCAAAAGATACCTATCATCACCTGCATTAACTAATATCATTTATTATTACACGTTGCATGCACAGTAATAATATACCTGTAATAAGAGGTCTAACGGAATATATATTATTTGATGATTTATCATTTGTTTTGTATGGGATACACAAATAAAAAAAGCTGTTCAATAAATAAGATTAAACTAATAAAATAATTTAAAAAGTGTATTTAAATCACCTAATACATAGTAATTACATTTTATAAGATTAGGATCAAACTTTCAAAGCAATGATAACAGAAAACACAGCAAGATAATTACATGCTCTGAAAACCAGGACAAAAAAGCACATATTAAGAGAAATAAAATACAATATTAAAGCTGCAAGAAATTATTATACAAATAGAACAAGCACATTTGACTTGTGTGATGAAATATGAGTTGCTTCTGGTTGAAATAGTTTTTTTTTTCAACAAAGCAGAATGATTCCAAGACATGGTGAAATGCACTACTACATTGTCCTTATTGTAAATTAAGTATTTTAAGTCCCATGTGCGCGATATTACAACCGAGGCTATGGACATTCAATCTGCCATATCAGCATGTTTTTCTGTCATTTATCAACAGGACGTGTTTGAGGGAGACTAACAACAGTCAAGCGAGAATAATAAACAAGTAATCCTATCAAGACTAAGCTTTGATGACTACACATTTAAGCACCATCTCAGTACAAAACTCTATTCTCTTCTTAATGGACTTCACTTTACTGGAGGAATTTCGTGCTTTTATGAGTGAAGGAGGAAGAACATAAACTTGACTGATCACAAAGGCTCTTGTTTTTATGAAGACATTCAAAACCTCTATTCCACACATCATCTGTAAATCTCCTGTAAATGCCCGACTGTGCGGTTATATGCTGCCTCGCAATGACCTGAAAAATATGTAGAAGATTTTAAAGGCCGGGGAGTCGAGCCTTGAACGATGATCACAACTTTAAAAAGCCCACTGCTTTACTTACACTTGTTTGTATTGAAGAGTGAGTCACATCTGGAGTCTCAGAGTCGATGTGGTGACTTGGCAAACCTTCGCTATTCTACTGTAGTGATGGGTTGATGAGGTTTCACGACACAGTATTGTAAGGTTGATGAGGTTTCATGAAACAGTGTCCTGATTTTCAGAGGCCACCAGGGGGCACTGTCTGCAGTTGAATGTTTGGACTTGAACGAATCCAAAGTAGCCTTACATTATTTCTAAACCAAGAGCACCTGGACACTGTTTCATCCACCCTGCAATACTGTTTCATGATACCTCATCCATCCGTGGTTGCTCTACTGTATGTAAGGGCCACAAAACCTGCATTCAAACGCTCTCAAACCTCCCTAACCTGCTCATCAAACCTAACTTTATGAACAACAGCGCAAGATCAAAACACTTTGTTGCTGTGAAGGAACCGCATCATCACCAGTCACATGAAAGGTATCGCATTGTCATATTCAACTCTTTTTTAAGCTTTAAATTTCCGCTCCTTCATCTCATTTTGTCTCCTTCAATATGGATGTTTTGGTCAGGAAGTGCCCATGAAATTGGCGCGCAGAAAAAATGTTGTGAAATGCGCGATTAAACCGTGTCAATCAGATCTATGAATTTATTTAGTCTGTATTTC